>NC_089805.1:11299368-11444368 GCF_029633855.1 Hoplias malabaricus | reverse complement strand
GAATATTGTTCATGAGGAAGAAAATTAAAAACTAGAACTTTAGAAGCCACTGTATCACATCCTCTCTCAGAGTCACGAATATAGCTCATCGCTTTGTTTCAATTTGACACTGGTACACAGAGCTTATCTCTGATTTCTTTACACTGATGATTGCTTCTGGATTGTTCTGGAGGAGATTCTTTCAGATACAGGGCAGAAATTAAGTCCAGTCCTGACTCATCAAAAATCCTCTTTAAAATAAACCTCAAATCCAAACAGTACACAACTGATTAAAGCTAATTGCTATAATTGCTGTAACGTGGCTGGCAGTCTCAGCCATCTAAAAAATGTTTTTTTGGCTGAAAATGAAAGGTGAAAAGACATCCTTCCAAGTCTAAAATCAGTTGAAATGTGATAAAGGGTCTAAAAAAGAAGCCTGTCTTGGGCTAAATTTTGACCAAAACAGACGAATCTAACAGAGCCCAAATTTCAAAGTCTGTTTTTGGTGCATAACAAAGGCCATGAAGGGCTAGACTAGATTTAGGCCAAAAAACAACCTTCAAATGACGTCTGGTGATTGGTAAGTAATTTCAGGCTGAATTCATTTGAAACAAACATCCAGAGAGTTTGTATGTGTGTGGGGTGCACATTTACATTCCAGAAAGTGAAAACCTGTGTGTTTAATGTGGCATGATGATTAATCAGTGGTGTATCACCAGAGTAATTAAAACATGTATATTTTTTTTAAGTTAAGGATATTTCAGAGTGGAAAGTCTGACAGCATTGTACAGTACTTGATGTTACACAGATAAACCCACACACATACGATTCGGGTGGATAACCTACTGCTTGTTTAAGGATGCAATCGTCATGTTAAGGCTTGTAATATTCCAGTTGTCGTATCAGAGAAGGGGAAGTGAAAGTGGCATTTTTACCACAGCATTGAGTCTGTTAGTCACAGAGGATTACAGAAGCTCTTTTATGTGTGTGTGTAATGGCTGATATTTGTCAGATGCTTCGCTGAGGAAGATACACCACCCTCATCCACATCATTACTGTATTCTCTTTTATTCTCTTCGATCTCTGTAACTGCTGAGCTCAGGTGTGTTACATGCAGATGGCTGATAGTTTACATGCTACAGTGTGTTACACACCTCTGCATGCTTCTCTTCCACTATACAAATATTCAGTAGTCTGCACTGAGTCAGTACCTCTCTGTCTCTGTCCTGTCTGTGTGTTGTGCCTCGTACTTTCACTGGTGCCATATTTATTCTGTATTGTTGTTCTGCTCATTTTCCCCACATGTGCACTCGTGTTCTTGTGTAATCTTGTATAGATCTGTGGACTCTTGTGTAGCTTGCAGTGTTGTGTTGCTCCAAGTTGCCCCCATGTTGACACGAAAACCATGTTTCCACTCAAATAGCACAAGTGTAAACACAACAAACAATCTGGGTCTTATCTCTGCAGGGGTCTGTCAGGCTGGTAAACAGACCTGATCACTACACGATACAGAATCAGACCTAGATCAGACTTCAGTTTGTTTTTATTAAGTGTTGCTGTTCTAGTCAAAGTCATGCATTAGCGCAACATGGCACAACGTGTGGATAACAGACATACTCACACTGTGCATTAAACCTCTGATCTGCTGCGAATTTAGCACCAAAAATGATAAATAAACATGCCCCCAATAAGGTCAAATAGGGTTAAATGCCTGTGGATACACCACATTCACAAAATGAATGACCACGCTTCCTTTTCTTTCTCTTGTCTTTCTACAGATGAGCGAGACAGAGTTCAGAAGAAGACCTTCACAAAATGGGTGAACAAGCACCTCATGAAGGTAAACTACTCTTCGACTTCACACACCACTCTCAGATTAGTCAGACTTTGGGTTGAACATCGGTGGGATTGAACAGGAACTTAATGGGAGTGCGGGGGCATGGGATTGAAATAGACAATACTATTATTAACCCCCTAAACCCCCAGCTTTTTAACATACTAATGCAAATTAATCAATAGCGGACCACAGTGCAAAGAAGTGGAGTTATTCTTAATGATCCTGGCCATTTGAAGCCATAAATATAACTGACTAATCACAACTTTCAGATTCAAGCCTAAATGTACAATGAATTTGTGGATGGTCAAAGATAATTTTAGAAACAATCTTCTTTAAGGGCAATAAATAGGCTGTAAAATATTTTAATCAACAGCTCCAAAACTGCAGTTAGAAATACATTTAGTTCAGACTTTTACTTGCAGTAGAAACTATGTATTATGATTACAGTAATAATTATCACATGGGTTTTATAGTTATGGGAATATATGCCTCAGTCATAGACAGATGTGATGCTGCACATCTGGGTCATTCCAAAGCTCTGAGGTAATAAATACCTGCTACATTTTACAGCGACTGCTGTGTCTTTGATTTCTGCCGAGTCTTGTCCTGTAAAATTTATTGCTAGCAGGTCTTCGATGCGTATAATTCAGAATAACGTGTGGTTTAGGATTAACGTACTCTTCCATGTTCAGGGTAAGTGTTCAGGGTTGAGTCCAACAATGAACGTTATTCCAGGATCTCTGATCGTTCTGTCGTCAAAATCACCATTATTTAACCCTTCAGCAGTTTCTTTAGTTTACCAATCAAGCAGAAATATCCCTGGTTGTGTATGTGTGTGTTTTGGAACAAAAGCTTCTATCTCCATTTTCTACTGATTTAAAAATTAGAATCAATTTATTGGCCACTGTGCTTTCACACAGAGGAATTTGTTCTCCTATTTAACCCAATCCGTGCAGTGAAACACACATTTACACACACTAGTGAACACTAGGGGGCAGTGAGCACACATGCCCTGAGCAGTGGGCACCTGGAGAGCAGTTGGGGGTTTGGTGCCTTGCTCAAAGTCACTTCAGTCATGACCCACTGGCTCTGGGTTCGAACTGGCAACATTCAGGTTACACGTCCAATTCCCTAACCACTAGGCCACGTCTACCCCTATTTTGCCGTTATTTTGCCGTTATCTTGTGTCTTATCTTACAGGACATCAATTTTAATATTTTTAAATTAAAATAAAAATCAGCTGAACAATATTTTATGCCTTGTTGAGTAATTTGGGGCTATTTCTGTGGGGCTGTTAGTTCTGTTGGTCATTAAATATACATCACTTTCTAATAACCCCTCCCACTGACGAGAGAGAGCAATCCTGTGTGTTTGGGTGGGTGTGCGTACTTGCTATGTGCTTCTATGTATATGTGTGTAGGAATGAATACTTCACATCTGGACAGTCTGCATTTTGTGTGTTCAACATCTGTCCCACATGTGTTTATCTCATGGAGCGGTTATTTTTAAAATCTACTGAAAATTCATCCTATTTAGTCTTCCAAAGTTCTCAGCATTTAGATACCAATGACGTATATCCACTCAGCACTGATGGACTGCTAAAATGACCATAACTCACTGGTTTGGAAATTTGTTTTCATCTCCTTATATTGTTTACATCCAAATAACAATTTTATGATTCTCTATTTCCACATTCATTTTCACCTATGATCTTTTCAAGCTGAAATCTGTGAGTGTGAACAGCACATAAAGGATGCCCTAGGGGTCCACAGCCTCAGAATTACATTACAAACCAATTTCTCATGTGCTAACCGACATGGGCAACACTTACAGATGTTCATAGAAAAATACTGTGAGAAGAAACAGCCAATCAGGGCCCATCAATCAGAGAAACTCTGCAGTTTGGTTCCCTAGCCCAACCGTGTCATGTGAAGCATCAGTGTGTTCATAGCTTCACAAAATTGTCCGTTCATTAATTTTATAAGCACTTTAGCAATCTGATAATTTTTTTTATCATGATGAAAACATTGAGTCTACATGAGTCACCCAGTGGTCACATGTCTTTCTCAATACAGGACTTTTACTGTTTCTTAGCAACTCGCAAATAAACTCACCACAGCGCATGTGAAGAAAACTTCAATAATTAATGTGAATTTTTCTTGGTTCTACATTTAATTTTTCTTACATCAAATTCCAGCCTGTAATGCTCATTTTCATCTGGGCCTTTCTCCTTTTGTCTTTGTCTCTCCATCGCCATCTCCGTCTCTCTTTCTTTGTCTGTCTCTCTCTCCCTCCCTCAATCCTTCTCCATCAGCACTGGAAAGCTGAGGTAGGTGGAGTTTGTGAGCAGATGTTTTTTTTCTGTTTAACCCTTTTCTATATGGATTTCTCACCTCACACGTCTCCCTCTTGTGTTCTTCCTCACATTTAACCCCTTTTATTCACTGTATTTTATTTTATTTATGCAACTTTCAGATAAAAAGTATAATGTTTTTCAGTTGCATACACAGACTAGTTCTTTACACTGACCATTTAGAGAAATCTGTTCTGCAAAAACCCATAAATGTAACCAAAACAGATTGGAACAGGAAATAGATTTCAGTTCTTTGTTTTAAATAAGGTTATTGACCTTAAAAAGCTAAACACAGCCCTCAATAGGTCAATATATACATCCTCCATTTCATCATCAATCAACAAACAATCAGTGTCAGCTTCAAAAAACGACCGTATTAACCTCTGTGTGGTGTGTGTTTGATTTGCTGTGCTGTGTTTTGACTTAAATCCGTGTCCAGATATGTGATAATACATAACACATACAGAACTCCATTATCTGTTTTCATAAAGGCTGTGGTGGTTGTTTAGAAAAAAGTAAATCAGTCTGAATGAGTCTTGGACGAGTTCTGGAGTTTTGGTAAAGGTTCAGGTCGAGATTATCTCCATTTCAGATGGGACAGCATGATAGAGCTGCTGGTAGTGTTGCTGTCACACAGCTCTAGTGTCTTGGGTTCCTGAGTTGGACCGACCCCTCGGGTCACTGTCTGTAAGGAGTGTGGTGTGTTCTCCCTGTGTCTGTGTGTGTTTTCTCTGGGTTTTGATCTTTTCCCACAATCCAAAAATGTGAACTTTTCCACAACTGTGTCTCAGCCAGTGTTGTTGCACATAGCAGTATAAATAGATTAATGGGAGAGGGTATTAATCTGCTGTGGTGACTCCTAGCATGAGCAGCTCATAAATATTTCTGGTTTTGCCTTTTGTGAAATACTTCACTTACTCACATTTAGCAGTCTAAAGTCTCTCCACAAGAGGGAGCTGTGTACGTGGGTACAGCATGAGGTCAACAAACACTTCTGTTTACTAAAGTTAGACCTTGCTACAGGTGAGTAGATTCTGCAGGGGTTATGGGACACTCAGAGGCTTGTGTGTGACCCAGTGGAACTGAACTGAGGAGACAGTCCTGGCCAGCTGCTCCTATCATCAAGTTTTCTTCTATTTCTGGGGCTACACTTTACCTCCTCATATGAGGAAAACCAGAGATTGGTATTTTATCAGCTTTTGGAGCATTTTTTTTACCCAGTGCAGGAGCCACTGTTAGCCCTTTTCCACCAATATGGAACCAGTTTGGTTCCCATTAACGAAGCTATTTTGGAACCATTTAGCACATTTCCAACAATATAAATTAGTTCAATTTTGTTCCCAGCTGGATAAAAAATGTAGGTCCTTTAGTGTGACATGTGACAGCATCTGTGGGTTGAGATAAAGAAGCTCCACAGAGCCCCAAATAAAGTGTTATGGTGGACGGGTCATTTATAGGGTGTTTTACAAATAAATATAGGAGATAAAACTGGAATGTGCTCCATTTATGTGTTTTCTCAGGCTGTGTTTAGCGCTACTAGAGCAGTGTTAGCTAATATTCTCTGCTGTTCTTAAGCTGAGCAGATGACTAAGAACTCAGCATCATTTCCACGTGTCATATTTCACTCTGGTCTTATCATGCTGTAAACAGTGGATAAACCATGACTCTGTCCTGACTTTATTCATTTATCTCTGGCTCTAGTGCTGAAATTAGCAAAAGCAACGCTGGAACCAAGCCCCCACAGCACCCCCTGCTAAGGACGTATCCTTGGTTGCTTGTGTGTGGGGTTGGTTGCAAGAATCCTGAATAGAACTGGTTCAAGAATCAGGGTTATTTTGTTGGAAAGGGCTTTGCGAACTGTATGGCTTTCAAGGACGGCAGAACAAACATTCAGATAGTTTGTTTTATCCGGTCCACCATGAAGGCCAAGCAGGAGAATCTGCTTATCACCGCTGAGCAGGGTAAACGTGCAGCGGATGGATATTGGCGACTGAGAGTCTGTTAAGATGTTACTGTAACTCTGCTGTAAGCGCTTTCTCTGTTTTTAAAACTCAAGATGTTTAAACTTAGCACATAATGTATATTTTCTTTTTTGCTGTCCCTTTTCTGCAAAGTCTGTAAATTTTCCCTTGGGAATTAATAAAAGTAATCTAATCTAATCTGATGTAATTTCCTAACAGGCACCATTTTTGCATTTGACATTTTAAAGGCAATAGACCTTTAAAAAGAAGGATATATTTCCAATTGAATTCAAAATGTCCTCACTAATGTATTTATTTATTTATTTATTATTACTTTATTTTTTTTCCCCAGGCTCAGAGACACATCACAGACCTGTACGAGGACCTGCGAGATGGACACAACCTCATCTCTCTGCTGGAGGTTCTCTCTGGAGAGACACTGGTGAGTCCGTACACACTGACCTGAGAACAGCTCTCCTGAACACAGACCCTTTAAAACACACAATACAGGGCATAGGACTGACCCTAGATCAGCATCCTGAGGGAAATAATAAAACACCTCTCACTATAACTACCCTCTGCTTCTGCACTCTCAGGCCACACCTTCCACTCCCTCCAGCCACGCCCCTGGCCACACCCCTGTACTCACTGAGCTGCTTGATATTTTAATAAATCATTTTCCCTCTTTAACCTGCATTTAAAAGCACTAAACCACAATTATTTACCTGGTTTTACCTTCTTTTGCATGCATCTGTTTTGCCTCAAGACGTTCTAGGTCCCACCCACAAATATAGATATGCAAATGCAGTTGCGTGCAAAGGTTTGGGCGCCCTGAGAGAAGTGAAAACATAATCGACAAATTTAGTGTGCATTTTTAATTTTTGTGCTGAGTTTAACAAATTAGAAAAAATGTAATCCAAGAATAAAATGTGCTATAAAGACTTTTCAGGCCTCATTTTATGTTTTAATTTTTCAGAATTTTTTATTTATTTTTTATTGCTGATGATGCATCACAACTTTTGTTTATTTTCCCAGTTTAACATATAGAAAAAACATATGCCTCATTTTTGTTTTATTCTCATTTTTCAACAATAGAATGAATGAATGTTGATTTCAGAAATGTGCAGCGATTGCAACGTTGGCCCCATCATCAGATCATCCATCTGTGGTAAAGCCACTGCAGTTTTAAAAGAACTGGTGATACTTCCACTTTGTAGCATCTTGTGATTGGATAGTAAACAAATCAACAAAGCTGTGTGATTGGACGAGGGTTGCCTAAACTTTAGCACTGGACTGTAGCACTTTTCCCACATTGCGCTGGTGTTAAGGCGTAAATCTTAAGATTATGTGTGTTTTTTGTGTTTTTTTCCGACTGTGTCTGCACTGGTTTTTAAGCCCTGACCTTTCAGTTTGTCTTCGTCCTGTTTGCTGACCTCTGACCTCTGCCCTCTGACCCTGACCTTGACCCCTCTTGCCTTTGCCTTTACCCTGGCGGCGGCGGCGCTAGCCGAGGGAGCGGGATGTGGTCAGGAACTCGCGGCTGGTGAGTGGGTCCAGAACCGTCCGGTGCCAGGTCACTCTCAGCTCGCCTGGGCCCTGCATGATGTCACTCTTTGTGTCTTGTCGCTTGCTATCATCCATCTCCCCCTTCGCCCCGACAAACACATACACCACATCTCGTAGTGTCGGATGTTTAGGTTTGGCTTGCCATCATCCGTCCGCTGTCCTCCAGAAACTGAACACATACCTGAAGCTTGTAAGGAAGCTCTGAACGTCAGTTTATTTTTTAAAACCTGCTGAGACTCATCTTAATACAATGATTTTATTAATTTATATATTTATTTCCCACAATTACTTAAAATATTCTATTTTGTTATAATTATCATATTTTATAATTGTATGGCCATTTTATATTTGGTTTTGCATGATTTGATTTTTGATTTGATTTTATTTGATCCTTATACACATTATTTGATGCATTCTTACATATAAACTAATATTTATTTCAATGATCTATATCATTAATGAAAATAATGTGATTTATAATAAAGTTATATTCAGAACAAGATACGGTGTATGATCCGGGATATTCTGTACTGAATGTTTACTAGTGATGAAATATCTCCTGTTCACCATTCATTATTATTATGCATCATACAGTGCTGGCCAATAGGAGTCTGGCTGATGAGTCAACTCAGAATCTGATTGGCTGTTATGCCGGTGCATGGTCTGAATTGAATGGAAGCGCATTTCCCTTCACTAAAGTCTCAGAGAGCCTCCAAATACACTGCATTTTCAACATGGCACTGCACTTCATTTAGTCGCAGGATGAACATGAGGAGAATGCTGTTGTGTCTCCTGTTCTTGCTGGATATATGAAGATTTATAGTAGATAGATTTTAGTGTATTATATTTTGAAAGGGCCCATGTCCAATATTATTCTTATATATTCAGATGTTGTCATTTTATGTTCTGTAATTTCTTTTTAAGTATCACATTTACTGTCAAACTACTGCGTTTCTGTAAAGTGAGGAACATTTGGTCTTCAGTGACACGGGTCCTTTAACATTTGTTTGAACTGCAGATTAACTGGAAAATCAGGGTTTAGAAATGTCCTTTGACTTTATGCATTTCAATAAAATGTAGCATTCTGTTTTCACTTTTTTGCTTTGTTTGTATTTACTCTCTCCTATATTTATGAAGTTTGTTCAGAATATTTCTGAACCATATGGTCCAACTTGTCCATGTAAAGTTAATGTAGCATAACTTAATGTAGCATTATCTGGACTATTCTATATTTATATCTGTATCACAGTTTAATCAGTGACCTCCATTATTTTTTTAATCTTTTATTTAATGGTTTTTCTGTCTCCAGCCCAGAGAGAAGGGGCGCATGCGCTTCCACAAACTACAGAATGTGCAGATTGCGCTGGACTTCCTCAAACACAGACAGGTACAGCATCTACAACACAAGGTTGATTGTCTCTTAAAAAAACTAAGCTGCCATTGACATTTACCAAATATACGCCTTTATCGACGTGCATAACATATTTTTTAATGTCCCCCTTTAGCAAAGTATTCCTTTTTTTATATATATAGACGAAACGTTTCTTGATTTCAACAAAAACTTTTTGTTCATTTTTACAGTGAAAAGAATTTCTCACACTTTTTTTTACTGTATGTTACTCTGCAAAGAGCCATGTATCAGTACGTTGTTCTGAAGGAAACCAACACTGGTTCTTCTACAGAATGACTCTAAAGGTTCCTTCTTTGTAAGAGTGTAAACACATTTTTCGATGTTGTTTTAGATCAGATGTACATTGAATATTATGACCCTTGGTGTTTCCTTTGCTCCAGGTCAAACTGGTCAACATCAGAAATGATGACATTGCAGATGGAAACCCCAAGCTGACACTTGGCCTCATATGGACCATCATCCTTCACTTCCAGGTATGGTTTGATCAACAAAACAATAACAATAAGGAAAACACAGAAATAACAGTTTCATATTATGTACATTTTATAAAAAATGTTCAATTCACTAATAAGGAAAATATCACATTAAAAATAAATGATGCTTCAATTTGTTTGTGTATTTATATGTGAGCTCCTGTTTCTTCTTATGAAATGACTCACAAAACACTAGGCTGATAGCCCCCCCTTTTGGAGAAACGTGTCTTGTGCACTGCATTTAAACAATGAGATATTTAATATGGAGGAATGAGATATTTTACAACTCAATTGAACCCTTGAGGCTTGTAAAGGGAATGTGAAATGCTAATAACTTTCCTCAGAGGGTATGTCACAATGTGGGAAGCCCACAGCAGAGAGAGTGGAAACTTCAGACGTCTGGTTCCTATCAGTGACTCTGTGAACAGTTCTGACTCTGGTTAAATTATACAGAAATATAGACCAATCAGGGGAGTTCAGCTTTAATTAGTTCAGTGCAGACTCAGAAAGGCAGAGTGTGCATAAACCCATAGTAAATTAATAGATTGGTCTCAAAGTCTCGAGTGCAGACCCCCGTCCGGATCCAGTGTCAGCAGTTTCTGCATCTGATTCTCATTTAACGGAGCAGTTTCAGACTAAACAGCAAAAAGCCACAATGAAAGACTTCTTTTGTGTAATGAGAAGTGGCATCTTGGCCAGAAACGTTTAGACACTTTCTTCAAATCTTTGCAAAACTTGCTTTTTATTCCTTTCACTCGCTGGAGAAACTGGAACGCAGCTGGTCTTGGAGCGGGTTTTCTTTACGGCTGGAAAAAGAGCCCCGAATTTGATGGACTTTGAAGTTAAAAGTGGCCTGCTGGGGATTTTTATGGGCTGGGACTGTGTCCATCCGCCTCCGTGACTCACTGTTTCCCACAAGGAGGAGGCAGAGGGCACGCTGGCATTGGCTGATTGATGACTCATGAGGCTCATGCTCATTTTTTTTTTTACTCTTTCCAGTATTTCTTTACTCCTTTAACGATCGTCTGGGGGACGCCAGAACTGTGTTCCATTCTTTAGCTCCACACTGCTCTTTTGTGCTCTGTTTTATAAAGCAATCATCTTTGTTTTGGCCTCAAGATAAATGGCTTTTGCTTCTGTGCAGCTACTGGACTGACCTTAGATACAGATCCTTACAGAGCCTCCAGAATGTTCATAGTATGAGCCTTCATAGTATCTGGTATCTGTTCACCTGATGGTTTTTATTGCTCAGTTAGTAATATTCTGTTCTCACTTGATAAAATCTAGTGCTCACTTAATAGTATCTGGTGCTCACTCAATACGGTACCCTCCACAAACACTGGACAACTGTTAAACATTAGTGAAAGGCCTGTAAACTCTGTTGTCTGACCAGTAGAAGGGTACTCTCTGGAGTCACTGTAATGCTTAGCGGGGACTAGAGGGGTAAAAAGCCCCCTGGCACTGGGCTGTGGAGACCCCCACAATGGCAGACTACCTCTGTGGTCACTGAGTTCTCCTCCTGACGTAGAAGGAAACCAGACTGAGCCAAAGTGAGAAGGTGGAGCATGTTTCGGTGTCGAGTCACACAGCAGCAGCTTGAAATCCATTAGAACCCAGTAGAACCTGGTAGACCCCAGCTAACTACCCCTCAACACACAGAAGGGCATTTACAGCACACTGATGCTCGGTGCCAGTTATAGCCAAAGGAAATAGCCTGCTGATGAGTCACAGAACCACAGCCTCACACACGCGCGCACACACACACACAAACATAACCACAACCAGAACTGGGCGCCTGAAAGACCAACAAACCCCAGATCATGAGACACGTTATTGTGAGCATCGTATGATAACCACTAGATGCCGTTTACGCACAACAGTATCCTAGCAACATGAACTAGGCTGTTATTATGGGATATTTGTTTCCTGTGTAAGAAAAGCGATGAAATTTCACATGACATAAAAACATCTTCCATTTCGCTCGTCTTATTGAATGCGGTGGCAGCTGTGAGCACACTGCAGATGTTTGGAAGGGGAATTTCATCCGTTTTGCATAAAAAATCTGCATAATCCTATTGTTGAAATGTAAATAAACCCATTCCGTTTGGTTTGAAAATGAATGATAAATTATAACTTGGAAAAACAGAGCTATATTCTGTCAACATACAAACCCTGTACCCCTTAAATCTCCCAGAACTCAGACTCTGTTCTTCATTCTCCTCCTCACTTAATAGTATCTAGTGCTCATTTAACAGTATCCAGTGCCCACTAAATAGATGCTTATGCTCACATAATAGGATCTGGTGCTCACTCAATATTTTCCTTTAACGTTTGTTGAATTATGGCACTACATCTTGTAGAATAAATATTCCTTCCTATGTTTGTTTCCTCCACCAGATCTCAGACATCCAGGTGAACGGTCAGTCGGACGACATGACGGCGAAGGAGAAGCTGCTGCTGTGGTCACAGCGCATGGTGGAGGGCTTCCAGGGCATGCGCTGCGATAACTTCACCACCAGTTGGAGAGACGGCAGACTCTTCAATGCCATCATCCACAAACACAGGTGAGAAAAACATCCCAGTCTGGCTTTTCACGCTCTAAACACATCTGACCCCACTGGAGTGTTTCTGTTCTTATTTCGTAAGAAAACCCCAATCAGGAGGAACACAATTTTAAAGGCACTGCCTTTGCTTTTGAACAAGACACAGACATTCATTCATTCATTCAATGTCTGTAACCCTTATCCAGTTCAGGGCGGCTGTAGATCCGGAGCCTACCCGGAATCACTGGGCACAAGGCAGGAACACACCCTGGATAGAGCATCACACGCTCACACAGGCACGCACACACTGTGTGGGTGCACTTCTGTGTTCTGATATTAAAGGCACATTTCATATTTCTGTACAATTAACACAGTGATGTAGTTAGTCAGTTTCACAGACACAACAGGTAGTGTCTCTGTCACAGCTCCAGGGTCCTGGAGGTTGTGGGTTCGAGTCCCCCTCCAGATGACTGTCTGTGAGGAGTGTGGTATGTTCTCCCTGTGTCTGTGTGGGTTTCTTCCGGTTGACTGTGTGTGAGGAGTGTGGTGTGTTCTCTCTGTGTCTGCGTTGGTTTCCTCTGGGTGCTCCGGTTTCCGCCCATGCTCCAAAAACACACGTTGGTAGGTGGATTGGAGACTCAAAAGTGTCTGTAGGTGTGAGTGAATGTGTGAGTGTGTGAGTGAATGTGTGAGTGTGTGTCGCCCTGTGAAGTACTGGCGCCCCCTCCAGGGTGTGTTCCCCCTTGCGTCCAGTGATTTTGTGTAGGCTCCGGACCCACCACCGCCCTGAACTGGATAAGTGTTACACACAATGAATGAATGTAGTTAGTCATGAAGTGTGAGGTGTTTAGTACAGGGAAAAGCAGTTACATTACTGTAATTCAATTCTACGTAATGCATTACACCCAACACTGCTATAAGATGCAATGTTAAAATGACCAGTGACTGTAGGTGGACAGTGAGTGCAGCTGATAAACTGCTAAAGGAATCATCAGATTTACTGTTTCTTCAGTTTGAATCTCCTAGGATGCACTGGAATACCTTTTCCTTTATGGTGACATTGTTTTGTAGTGGATTTTATTTTTTGCCGGTAAGAGGTGCGTTCTGGGTATAATTACAGCAACAGGAGATCATCAGTGCCTCCTCTCTTCCTAACTCCTTATATTTACTACACTTTTGGACAAGATACGTCATGTTGCCACAGTACACTTACCTATAAAGGCTCTGTCTTTTTGATTGAGGTTTATGGAAAGTGAGGGATTAAGGAGAAAGTGGGAAAAGTGAGTCTGGAATAGAGGGCGTAGCATCAGAAAACATTAAACATCCCCAGAGGCAGAGCTTTTCACTCGCTGCAGGTACCTGCCCAGCTCAGGTATGCTTCAGATGTCTCTGGGCTCAGATATGAAGAGGAGCGACAACCAACTTTAGACTTTTTCAAACTTTAGACTCTTTATTGCTTGCAATTCTTCAAAGAATATATTGCAGATGTATTTGTGTTTGCAAATGCATCCATTTTGCCACTTTTCATGACGTGGGATCTCCAGAAAAACTGGACGTACCAGTGAGTGGAGTTGGTCGAGGTATTTCTATGTGGCTTTTTTTTTATGGAGGATGACTTCTTCTACCAGAGAGTTAAAATCATCAGGAAAATCTTTACGCTGTCAACATGGAGCATCACTAGAGAATTAGGAGGTTCAAAAGGAGTTAGTCCAGATATTTTTT
Source organism: Hoplias malabaricus (assembly GCF_029633855.1). Lineage (NCBI taxonomy): Eukaryota > Metazoa > Chordata > Actinopteri > Characiformes > Erythrinidae > Hoplias > Hoplias malabaricus. The sequence continues at coordinate 11,430,523 of NC_089805.1, read as the reverse complement.
GTACAAACTGGACACCAACCATGGAAACATCGAGAAAACCTTAGGGACATCTTTATAAAATGTGTACAGCCTGAGAGGCTTTTCTTTAAAGGATAGCATCACTTCAAGTACCAGATATGGAAGTTTAAACTTATCGAGAAAAGCGCCTGGACTTGGTTTTCCATGGGTTTCCAAGACTAAGAGCTGTTTTCTGCAAATCCAGCCCAATGCTGAACTTAAAGAACAAGCTCAGGACGAAGACGAGGCGCAGCAGTTCGTCCAGCAGCGCCCATGACTCAGTCGGCGACGTGGACGAGAGAGTGGTCATGCTCTGTGAGGAAGTGCCCTCTCCAGGGTTCGTCGAGTCTCTGAGTCCAGGGGCTCGATCCAGCTGTGGATCCCAGGGTGGGGAAGAGTGGAGATTCTTCCCCCAGAACAGCGATATCATCTCCTACAGAAAAGCTTATTATACCGAGGTGGTGCCCTCTGGGACACACCACTACTACTACACCCAAAGAGGCGGTGAAGTGTATGGATGGATTTTATTACTTTACAGAGCCTGAGGTGCATGTAATTACATGTAATTATACAATGAGGCGATCATTTGTTCTATAGGGATAGAATTAGAAGCAACATTTTAGCATAATTACATCGTAAATCAAAGTCTTTTCTTTGCAACACTGTTGTTCTGCAGTGTGTATCTTCTTAAGCTTCTTCCTAGCTAAACTAATTGAGCTCTATTAGTCTTCTGGATTAACCTGGCTTTACCTGGGATAGAACCAGTGACCACCCAGTGATAGGGTCAATTTTAGGCCAATGTGTAACAAACTGAAACCCCCCCATACAGTCCAGTGCTGTTAATCTACACAACTAGACTGGCAGAAACTTACTGTCAATTTTACAGGAATATTTTTTTTGTAGATGCAGGCCTCAGGTCAAAGAGGTATGCTGAGACCTGTTTCTTTCTTTCTCTCTCTCTCTCTCTCTCTCTCTCTCTCTCTCTCTCTCTCTCCAGGTCGAGTCTGATTGACATGAGTAAAGTGTACAGACAGACGAACCTGGAGAATCTGGAGCAGGCCTTCAGCGTGGCAGAGCGAGAGCTGGGCGTCACCCGACTGCTCGACCCAGAAGGTAAAACTCATTGCTCCTTTGGGCTATCACCAGAAACGTGGCTCTTTTTTAGATATAAAATTGTCAAACAAGTTGAGTTTTCTTTTGTGTGAGATGTTTTTAACATCTGGAAAGGAACAGGAAAATTTAAATTTTACAATTAATATAGAAAAAGGTACAAAGTGTCTCACCACAATGACATTTATTCTGACTGTGTATGAAAGCTTATAACCACCAAGTTTTATGTCCCAGAGACATCACCTTATTGACGTGACACACTGTACTGTACCCAGGCCTTTAGGTGTGTTAGAAGTAGTTCGGTTTGATAACGTTCAACAGCATACACGTCTTGGCCGTCCCAGAGTTTTCACGATTAAAACTTTAAGCCCACTGAGAGAATCATTTAATTATATTTTTGGGTTCCAAATGTCATAGGCACAGACTCAGTGTTGTCACTGTTTGTGTTTACTGTTCCTCTTTTCTGGAGCCTGTCATTAATCCAACCTGGCGTTTTGTTGATGTCCTCTGTCCAGATGTGGACGTGCCACACCCAGACGAGAAGTCTATCATCACATACGTCTCCTCTATGTACGATGTCATGCCCAGAGTTCCAGATGTTCAGGATGGAGTCCAGGCCAACGTGAGTCTCTCTTTGTTACAGAAAAGGGGCACCTCTTATCTCCTAATGAAGGAAGAATGTTCTTAAAGGAGCAGTCTGTATATAAGTGGCCTATATGTATCAGACATTCTGTAATAAACCAATTGTAATCAATGCCACCCCTTGTGGGGAACCCACTCTGTGGACCATCAACTGTACATTAAGATATGCAATGAGTAAATAATAGTGAGCAGTCACCTTCATAAATATTGTTTGCTGTGTTTTGTTGATTGTAAACTTGATTGATTCTTCCATCAAGTTTCAGAGCAAGTTAATGAGACTTGGTTTTGACTTTGGTACTGATTTAGAGCGTTTCTGTCAGCCCCTGTGTCAAATTTTACACAAAAGTGAACAATGAAAATGAAAGATCAAGCTCCAAATGTAATAAAAATAAATCGGTTCATCAGCGCAAATCATTTTCAGAGGCCACCTTGGTAATAATCAAGTAAAAGTTCTGAAGTGCACCACATTTCTAGTGTATAAGGAGCTGTTTGTATTGGGTTCAGGAGCTGGAGCTTCGCTGGCAGGAGTACTATGAGCTGGTCACAATGCTCCTGCAGTGGATCAGACACCACGTCATTGTGTTCGAGGAGAGGAAGTTCCCCACCAGCTACGATGAGATAGAGGTCAGTCTCCTCAAACCGCACCTTTTTAAATTGTACACGTTCCAAAAACACACCGCCCAAACACGACATGTTTATAGACATTAGCACACGGCTAGAGCTAGGCCTTCAGCTTGGGCCGGACCTGTCAAAGACGAGCATCCTCATTTCTACTAGCACCTCTATGTGACTCCAGTAGTATGTTAGCACTAAGTTAACAGACATTTTGCCCACAGTGACTCCTTTAGGTGTAAATCCCTCACTGACTTGTGCAGTGTGTTCTGATCGGTTTCTTTCCTGATGCTTCAGGTTCTGTGGCGTCAGTTTCTCAAATTCAAGGAGACCGAGCTGCCAGCGAAGGAGGCCGACAAAAACCGCTCCAAACACATTTACAAGGCTTTTGAGGTGAGAGCAGAGGAGCGGAGTAGCACTCTCAGACCCGAGGAGTGAAAACAGCACACTAGTTTATTCACCTTAGGTCTTGTTTTGTCCTCATCCGTCTGTAGGGTGCGATTCAGGCCGGTCAGATCAAGGTCCCTCCTGGTTACCACCCCATCGATGTGGAGAAAGAGTGGGGGCGCCTCCATGTGGCCATTCTGGAGAGAGAGAGACTGCTCAGAATGGAGTTTGAACGGTGAGACGGCTGTTTATCTCTCACAGAGAGAAAAAAGTAACTTCATATTCACAGCAAAACAACCCAAAAAACTTAGTTCTAGAGGCTTTGTCTGATTTTCTCAGGTCAAATTCCTTGTAATAATAGCGTACAGTTATTTAAATGTAGATATTCTTTCTTTTGTTTTAAGTAAATAAATGATCTTGCTGTATTTGCAGATCATTTTGAGTTGTTTGAGCAAAGTTATTTGTGACATAACTGTTAAAAATGTGAGATAATCTGAAGTTTCAAATAACTGAGAGACACTGTAATGAGAATTTCACATGAAAATTTTACTCAAAATAATAATAATAATCTAGAAAACATACAGATATTTCAGTATCTTTATAATAATCTCAATAGGAGGAATATTATCTAAACCCATTATCCTGAAAATGACTCTTGGAGTATGTTTTGTAAAATGTTGGCTTTCAGAGTTTTAGATTAACACCAGAACTTCTCACATTTACAAATGATGTTATGAGGATTAAAAGATTAAAAGACAAAGGGGATAATGTCAGAAAACCCAAAGAGAAAAGGGCGCTCATGCTTTTAGAGACTGGGGCTAATGATGGTCATGTGTTTTTACCAGTTGCCAAAACAGAGCTGGTGTTTTTAATAAATTAGTATTTGATTCCAGGAGACGGCTGACCGATTAAATACACACTGAACTGTTTGCTGAAGTGTCCTGACTATTCTCTGACATCCCTGAATGCTCCTTTGTTCTTCCAGAAGTCAAGAAGTGCTTTGATAAATCACTGAAAACAGGGGATGGTTGTATAGTGTTTAATATATTATTTTATTGTTATTTTTATTACCATCTGATGATTAGAATCGGCCAAGGAAGGCTTTAGTAATAGCTTCTACTCTTCTCCAAAAGGCCAGGATAAATGCTAAAATGTGGCTGTAAGGATTTGATGGAATTCGACCACAATACTAATGGTGGATGGTTAGTTCTGACACTCCCACTCATCCTTAGATTGCAGCTCCAGTACTCCCCTGTCCCCCTACACCCCTCTGGCGGACTCTTAGCATTGGGCATGGTCACTGTAGGCTCATGTGTGTCCACTCCAGTGTCCCGTTAGATTAATCAATGCTTTGATCCTCTGAAATGGTCCAGGACAGCTTTATTTTATAATCTATTTATCTGTATCTTATGGATGTTTTTCAAGGACGTTTAGAAGATTAGAAATGGGGCGTCACTAGGGCCATCCCCTTATCACAAGACTCAGTGTCTTCTGCTCCGGAGAAGAGAGAGAGTGTAGTGGTCAGATAGAGAAAGGGAGTTACGCTGTTACGCTCTGAAGTCTCGCCAGGACTTGGTGATGGCGTTTATGAACTACACGCACGGACTGGAGTATCTTCTCAGCCAGAAGAGGGCGTGAGTGATTCAGTTGATCGACTCATTGTGGTTTTGGACTTGTTTGTGTGTCTGTGGATGAGGGCCTGGGTTGTATTTTGTAGGAGAAAATGTTGCGATTGGTTTTGGTGGCTTTACTGCATCACTGCTGCTGTTACTGAGCGACTGGAACTGAATGAAGCTACTTCTATAAAACTCTTACATATTTATTTTTATTACATTTTTATTAAATGATTTTAATCCTTACAGGTTTTGAAATACGCAAGTTTAAATTAAATAACTATTTAAATAAATAAGAACAGTTGGATACTTTTATTATGAAACTTTCTTATGCAACTTGGATACTAAATTTTATTAATATCCTTTTCTCTTTCAAGAATTTGTGCCCTTTTCAATTAATGAACATTGATTAAATGTCAACTGATATTATTGTTCTGAATTGATTAGAGGTTGTTTATTACGTTAACACAACATTTAATCCACTCTATAATTGATTAACTACTAAAATAGTTTGTCCACCATGTTTAAAAATGAAATTGATTTGTTATTGGTGTGTGTATGTGTGTGTGTGTGTGTGTAGGATGGAGCGTCTGCAGAGGATCGTTAGTAAAGTGCAGATGGAGTCAGGTGTGTGTGAGGAGCAGCTCAACCAGGTGGAGACTCTGCTACAGACGGTGAGGTCCAGAGCCTACCCAGAATCAATGGCGCAAGACAGGATCACACCCTGGAGGGGGCGCCAGTTCTTCACTGGACGACACACACTCACACATTCACTCACAATCTCACACCTATGGACACGTTTGAGTCTCCAATCCACCAACCAACATGTGTTTTTGGAGCGTGGGAGGAGGGAAGAATTTATTTATGTATAATTAAACTTTTAATTAAAATAAATTAATTAATTTCAATATTGTGCGGCACAGCGGTGCAACAGTTAGTGTCACTTCACAGAAATCCAATGGTTTGAACGCTGCCTCTGTGCTGTGTTCTCCCTGTCATCCTCCCGCAGTCCAAACACACACATGTTGGTAGATGGAATGACTGTGAAACTGTCCACAGCTGTGAGTGTGTGAGTGACTGGGTGAGTGTGTAGTTTTCCACAGGTGTGAGTGACTGGGTGAGTGTGTAGTTTTCCACAGGTGTGAGTGTGTGAGTGACTGGGTGAGTGTGTATTTTTCCACAGGTGACAGTGTGTGAGTGACTGGGTGAGTGTGTAGTTTTCCACAGGTGTGAGTGTGTGAGTGACTGGGTGAGTGTGTGTTGCCCTGTGATGGGTGGGTGCTTTGTGCAGGGTCTGTTCCTGACTTGCACCCAGTCTGGACTCAATGTAACCCTGACCAGGATGGATTTTTTTTTATTGAATTCAATAATTGTAAATTACTCTAAATACAATTAAGTTATTGATGATTTGTATTGAATGTTATTTACAGGACGTGCGCTTGCTGGGGTCAGGGAAACCCGCCCAGCACGCGGCGGAGATCGATGGCGATTTGGACAAAGCCGAGAACATGATCCGCTTCCTCTTTAACGATGTCCAGCTTCTGAAAGATGGGCGCCACCTACAGGCTGAGCAGATGTACAGACGGTCAGTAGAGCTGCAGCTGTTCTCTCACCTCTAAACCTTTACTCTTACACTTTTACAGGATAAAACTGAGTGCTCCTTTAACAACATGAGCTTGTCAAGAGCAACCTACTGTTTTTATTAATTCATGCGCTTTGCTTTTGTTCATTTAATAATAATATAACAGGCGATAAAACTGTATTTTCTGACTCCTTTAAGAGAAGGGTGTCATCTTGTCTACCCCTAAAGGTCCTAACTCTTCTGTAACATCTATGTACTCTCTCCTCAGTGTGTACCGTCTCCACGAGCGCCTGGTGAACCTGCGCAGTGAGTATAACCTGCGCGTGAAGTCAGGAGTGACTGTCTCCCAGATCCCGCTGACCCAAATGGCCACGCCTACGACCCTGCAGGCGTCCCCTCAGAGAGCGAGGCCTGAGCTGGACGAGGTGACCCTCCGTTACATTCAGGACCTGCTGGGCTGGGTGGAGGAGAACCAGCGGCGCATCGATGGTGCGGAGTGGGGCTCTGACCTCCCTGCTGTCGAGTCTCAGCTGGGCAGCCACCGAGGCCTCCATCAGTCCATAGAGGACTTCAAGGCTAAGATCGACCGCGCCAGGGCAGACCAGGTGAACATGGAGCTATGGTTCTTTAAAAGGAACAGAACTTGTCCTTGGTGTTTTTGTTTCATAGTGTGTGTGTTAGAGGGCTCCAGATCCACACTTCAATGTGCACAAGCACTAAGCCAGTGATTGTTTCATAATATTGGCCTTTTAATTAAATTTTGCTGTAATTATACAGCTTAATTCAAGCTTTTTTTTAAAATATAGAAATGTAAACAGAGGAAAAATGTACAAAGTCTACAGATATAGACATTTTATATTTTAAATGATTTCAATATTTTAAAATAGGTCAGGGATCTTTTGTTTGGTCTAACAATGAGCACAAATTTTATTATAATCAGTTCTAATTTTGAATACTAACCTTCAGAAATGATAAGTGAAATAACATCATCTTCATGTTCTTCTTTCAGAACCAGTTAACCCCCGCCAGTAAAGGAGCATACAGAGATTATCTGGGCAAACTGGACCTGCAGTACGGCAAACTGCTGGTAGGGAGTTCAGTGACACCTGATTAATCCGGTTTAGTTTAGCCTAAGCCTGTCACAGGAGGATATGACAAGCTGCACAGAGGATCTGACTTTGTGGTCCATCTTCTCCCCTTCGTTTTCCTCCAGAACTCATCTAAAACCAGACTGAGGAACCTGACGCAGCTGCACGCGTTTGTAGTGGCTGCGACTAAAGAGCTGATGTGGCTGAATGAGAAAGAGGAGGAGGAAGTGAACTACGACTGGAGTGACCGCAACACCAACATGACCGCCAAGAAGGACAACTACTCGGTAGGTGACCAATAAAGCAGAGGTATTCAAACCTTATTCTCTGGAGACCACCACTGCCAGGGTTTGAGAATGTGCCGCTCCCAACACAAACTTTATCCGTTTGTGAAACTAAAACAAACAGGTCCAATATTCCCAGGACTTTTATTTTGTATTATCATCTGTCTGTAAAATATGATATGAACATATGAACAGAACACACGGCTTATTCTCCTCATTCAGGGATCCAAACACCAATGATGCTATATATCTCACCTGATGTTGTTGATGCTTTTTAATGAAAATAAATAAATCAGAGTTTCAATCAATCAATCAATCAATCAAATTTTATTTATATAGCTCTTTTCACAACAAAAAGTCATCACAAAGCAGCTTTACAGAGATCTGGGTCCAAGCCTCCTATGAGCAAGCCAGGGGCAACAGTGGCAAGGGAAAAACTCCCTCAGCACACGAGGAAGAAAACTTTCTAAATTTAGAGTTTCTAAATTATTATGAAAAAGAGAATCTCAGATTGTGAAAATCAAAACAGTTTTATGACAGTGGTTTAAATATTTCTCTAACTTCTCACTTTCGCCCCCTGCAATTCCTTTTTTCCCCACAAGGGGAGGGGGGCGACTCCCACACGCTATGGGAACAGTTTCTGTAATGTCAGAATCCACTTATCACCTCCTGGAGCTGTTGGTGATGATGCGTGATGATTAGACTGAGCCGGATATGGGTCTAAGGCCTTAGTTCGGACAGGATCTCAGCATATCAGACCTGAGCCAGACAGACTTACTGCGGTGTGAACGGCAAAAAACCACAGCAACTCACTTTTCAAATCAGACTCAACCACATTTGTAGGTGGCTTTTGAAAATGTGAGTCAGACTGAGTCAGATCAGACTTCATGTGTTTATTTTCATGATTTGCCAAACACAACCGCAGTCTGACCACACCAATCACATGTGGTTACTTTTAACTGTGTGGAAAACCCTGTTTGTTAAACACTGATTGGTCCTGCAGTGTGAACAGAGCCTAAAAAAAAGGTGTTGTGTGACAGGGTCTGATGCGAGAGCTGGAGCAGAGAGAGAAGAAAGTGAACGGTGTTCAGTCCACGGGAGAAAAACTGTTGAAGGAAGGGCATCCAGCCAGAAGCACTGTGGAGGCAAGTCACTTACTCAGCTCACAGGAATGGACCTTCTCAAAGTGAAACCACACCTATGTCCTGATGGATCTCAAAGCCAATGAATTGACCATAAATTCTTCACTTACTTTTTTTTTTAAACTACTTCAATTTTTGTTGAATAAAATGACAATTGTAATTTTAATATTACATAACAGTTACAATAAAATGAAAAAAGAGTGTGAGAATGTTGATTCACAATTATACGTTACATAAGAAAAAAAAGCTTTAAAAATTTGTAAACATAATATTTCCCACTTGGTTAGTCTGAGTTTCTCAGTAGCTCTGACACCTCCACAGCAACAGTTTAGTTCGGCCTATAGACCAAAAGCATTAGTGCGTTCTTAAGCTTGTTTGGAAGCCATGGGATTGGATGTTTGTGTACGATATTGTGTATAATATTTCCCTTACTTATTTACTGACAGTTGCTCTGTCCATCATCGGGTCATCTTTGAAGCTCTTTATCTTCCCTCTGTAGGCGTTCATGGCTGCGCTGCAGACTCAGTGGAGCTGGATACTGCAGCTGTGTTGCTGCATCGAGACTCACCTGAAAGAGAACACAGCTTACTTCCAGGTATCACAGACATGGCTCATTAATATTCGTCCTCTGTTTACATTTTCACTGTGCTGCGGAATTCCTTACCCATGTTTTTGGGGTTAACAGTTCTTTGCAGATGTAAAAGAGGCAGAGGAGAAGATGAAGAAGATGCAGGAGATGATGAAGAAGAAGTACGTGTGTGACCGCGCCATCACAGTCACTCGCCTGGAGGACCTCTTGCAGGACTCTACGGTGAGTGTGCGCTTATGGGTTTGGGTATTTAAGGCGAGAAAATTCTGACTGCACAGCACTACGATTTACACTGTAATGGATATTTTAGCATTAGGATTTTGCCTAGCACCCTTTATGTATGTGTATATATATGTTCAGTAATGGGCGAATGTTTTAGGCACCTGAAACAATTAGATTTAAAAAGCTATTTTTCAGAGCAGTAAGTAAGTTCTAAATAAAATCTAATATAAAACCCTATTCTGTGTGTGAAAGCTTTAATTTAACCCTTTCCACAACTCTCCTTGTGACAGACCGGTGTTATTTGAGGCTGTCGTCCAATCCCTAGTTTAGTGATAAATAAATACTTAATTATATTGAATCAAGTGTGCTGTAGATTGTATGTAGTTCATACATCTGGAAACACACTTTGTCCTTCACACTTTCTAACAACACATCTACTACTGTATATATAATTTTACAAAACAACATGCTTATTGATAAGGTATGTTATCTTATATAATAATAACAACAGTAATAAATCTCATGTGATGTGACTCTCTTTGATTTGACCTCACAGGATGAAAAGGAGCAGCTGGGAGAGTTTAAGACCCATCTGGATGGTCTGAACAGAAGAGCAAAAACCATCATCCAGCTGAAACCCAGAAACCCCGCCTCTCCCGTTAAAGGCAAACTGCCCGTCCAAGCTGTGTGTGACTTCAAACAAATGGAGGTAGGAAAAAAGTCTGTCCCCTCTGATATAACATAGTGGGCCTGAACAGCCTTGTTCAAAATGGCCGCTCTCTGGCTCAGAATGAGCCGCTTGCTGTTCACCCAAACTCGAGCACACAGCAGTGAGGAGCGAGGAACAGAAGCTCTGGTTTTTAGCCGTTTTCGCTCAGTTCTCGTTTTCTCAGTTCTCTTATTTCTCCGTGCTCATTGTGTCTGTTTTGTTGCGTTTAACCTCATCTTTGCCCTCTCACAATAGCGTGTGTGGTCTTGTTTCACAGTGTGTGGGTTGGTGGGCTCCAAGTACATAAATGAATGTGGTCATGCAGTGAAATTGGTTTAAACAAGCCTTTGTAATTTCCCGTAGATCACAGTGCACAGAGGGGACGAGTGTGCGCTGATGAATAACTCTCAGCCGTTTAAGTGGAAGGTGAAGAGCGTCAGTGGAAAAGAAGCCACGGTTCCTTCAATCTGCTTCATCATCCCTCCCACCAACAAAGAGGCAGTGGAAAGCACTACTGGGTAACAGAGATTCCCTGTGCATCTTTTCTTCATCCTGTTGAATACTTTAGTTTTCTCTACGACGTTATATGACCGTAAAATATTATATATTGTGTATGCAAGTAAGCCTGCTTAACATCTAGTGGCTTTTTGCCACACACTACATGACAGCTGATATAAAATCAAATCAAACTTTACTTGTCACAAAGTCATACACAGGACAAGTAGCAGTGAATGTTTTAATGTCGACTCCTTCTGTGAAAAAGAATTCGGCATAAGATGTGATATATAGTGGTTCAAAACAATAAAAGAGATTCAACATAAGCATAAAAATATATACGTAACTATGGTTTAATGTGCATATATATATATATATATATATATATATATATATATATATATATATATATATATATATATATATATATATATATATATATATAGCTGTGGAATTGTGTGAATAAATGGATTTCAGATATTGTACATTGATTGACATCAAATATTAGAATAGAAAAGAAAAGACAAATTTAGATACAGGACTTTATTTAATGAATCATTTTACTGCATGCTGTGCTTCAGTCTGGACTCCAGTCTGCAGAAGCTGATGATCCTGTGGCAGAAGCTGAATGTGGACATGAAGAGTCTGCTTTCCTGGCAGTATCTGATGAGGGACATCCAGTTCATCAACTCCTGGAACTTCATCATGGTAAAGAGAATTTATTCCTAATACTCTCCCAATACCAGAGATTAATAGCTGTATAATGGAAAGGTTTTCCACCAACTGAACCGATCTGAGGGCTTTGACGTGGTCCAGATGGGTTTTAAAGCTGCGTGCAGCCTTTGAGTGATCTCCTTTTCTTGGTTTGTCTAATTTCCTCTCAGTTTAAGACTCTGAAGGTGGATGAGTACCGTCTGGCTCTGAAGAACCTGGAGCAGCATTATCAGGTCTTCATGCGGGATAGTCAGGATTCTGACGTTTTTGGCCCTGATGACCGCATGCAAGTGGAGAGCAGTTATAACAAAGCTACACAGCATTATGACAATCTTCTGCGGTCAGTGGAGCAAGGTAAGTGTCAGATAGCACTTTTTTTGTCTTAGTACTTCAGTTTAGTTTAACTCTTAAATCAAAGGTATTCCGTTCAAATTCTGTGAGAACCCGTTGCTGAATTCTCTCCCCAGCAAAAGTCCAAACTGCAGGATCTGTGCTTGATCTCAGAGCAGCACTTCACATTGCAGCTCTTGAATAATGCCCCGCTTGTTGAGACCCTGTAAGACCCACTGGTTTGTGCAGGTTGCAGAATGAATGAACATAATTTGCTCCAATCGTTTTTAAACATTCACTTTTCTCACAGTTTTGGAACAAGCCGTGTTGTTCTCATGCTCATGCGCCTCTCAGGGTAAACGAAAAAAAAAAAAGCACGTGCCTGGCTCAATTGATAGAAACTACAGCCATATTAAATGAAATAGCTGCAAACGTTGTCTATCGCAATATATCTCTTAACAAAATAACACATAAATAAATTAATTTATTCTCATTAAAATATACATCTATATGCAAATTAAATACTAATGTGGCCTTTGTGGATTTGGAATAAATAAATGGGTATATATTATTAGTTACCTAAATGCATCTTGATGAATTTTAGGCTTTTAATTTCCACAAGAAAAATCCACTTCCTGATGATACTTTAACAATTTAAATTTGATGTATTTTTTACTGTGCGATGGTTAGGAAGATGTATACGTTTGTATCAAGAAGTTTTGTAGAAACCTGAGACATGAAAATACACCAAGTGCATTTAAGCGTTAATTAAGTTGCTTTTAATTACAGTACAATTAAGATTAATAACAAATGTAATTTATAAAGCACTTTTCAAGAAGCACTGAGAATATTAGACACAGAAAAAAAACCCCATTAAAATACAAGAGAACCGAGCTACAGAGCTACAACACGTCCCAAGATCAATAGTCATTGTAAATAGTAGCAGTTTTAGCAGGTGGAAGTGAACCACCCTTGGCACAGCACTGATGTATAGAATTGATGCATTTACATCTCCAGACCATCCCTGCATCAAAACCTACATAAGATCTGAGCTGTAAACAGGGGGCTTTTTTATTTTTACTTCATTTTTAACTGATCATAGTAGCATTCAATCTAAAGATTATCAGTAAAGTTGTATAAAACTGCGATTATCCCCTGTTTATAGCCGTTAATCCGCACATCACACCATAACTGTACAATTCATTTTTCAGAACCTGTCCTCAGCACCAAAGACAGTGCAGCGGGTAAAGATCTGAGATTGGATTTGAAATTTCATTAACCTCATCCGTCGTCCTGTTTGTCTTCTCATCTTCACCTTTGTCATCACCCATACGTTATACCTCATCCCCTCACCCCTCATCATTTGTTTGAGCTTCAAATTCATGCTTGCGTTCACATCTCAGGCTGCTCCTCTCATGTTCTGCATGACACACTCCATAACCGAGAGATCATTAACCGTGAGATGTGTCTGTTGCTTTGCATCCCAGACTTTAAAACAAAGCTTATTGGTATTGATGTTTTTGAATTGTTGACCCGAGCCGATATCAGTGGGCCGATAATATTAACTGATATCTCTGACCCACAGACGTATTATTATTATTGACTGATACTGCTCCTGGTCTTTATTTCATTTTAAGAAGTGTGGCTACTGAGAAACTCAATTGAGAGCAGTCATAGTGGCGCCTAGAGAACCTTTGGAATAAAATTCGAATCATATTGGAAAATGATATCAGCTGATATTATTACTCCCCTGAGAGTTATTGTTATCTGTACTCAGAGGATTTCGGATCAAGACCGATACTGTAACACAGGTTATCTGCCCCTCAGGCGAACAGGACGAGTCGGTGTGTAAGAGCTACCTCACTCAGATTAAAAACCTGAGGCTGAGGCTGGACGGCTGCGAGAGTCGGATGGTCAGTCGTCTCTGGCAGCCTCTGGACAAAGAGCCACTGAAGACCTGCGCTCAGAGGACCACCGAGCAGAAGGTGAGACTCTCGGTCTGGAGTCAGAATGTGGGTGGATGGATGGATGAATGGATGGATTGATGGACAGGTGGATATATGCATCAGTGAGTGGATAGATGGATTTGTGAATGGATGGATTGATGGACAGGTGAGTGGTTGGATAGATAGACGAACATATGGATGGCTGGTTGAGTGTGTGGGTCATTGGAGAGTTGAGTGGGTGGGTGGATGGATGGACAGAAGATGAACAGAAAGGTCTAAAGACGGCGCTCTTCAATTTTTACTCATCATCATTTCAACTTTATCTCCCTCCAGAAAGTCCAGAGTGAACTGGAGGGAATAAAGAAGGATCTGGATGAGGTGGTGAAGCAGAGTGAAGCAGCTCTGGCCTCGTCTCCAGCGTCCAGCTCTGCTCCTGTCCTCCGCTCGGAGCTGGACATCACTCAGAAGAAGATGGAGCATGTGTACAGTCTATCCTCCGTCTACATGGACAAGTCAGTGTTAAATACACTCTACCTACCTATACTCTGTGTATTTTAACAGTTCTGCTAACTATTAAACCGATGATGATCTATTTGTCTGTGTAGACTGAAGACCATCGAGCTGGTCATCCGCAGCACACAGGGAGCTGAAGATGTTCTTAGGAAATACGAGAACCAGCTGCGTGACGTCCACAAAGTTCCTGCCGATGACAAGGAGGTGCAGGCCAGCAAAGCACAGCTGAAGGTACTGCTACATACACTGGGATCTCCCCCACCTATCAGCATAATTCTAGTCAATGTCTAACCTAACAGAACTGAGTTGGGTTTCACAGAACCCTCTAGTAGCAGAGCCAGCAATACATTGAAGACTTACTCTAACTGGGCAGTACGTGTTCTTCTCCAAGCATGGTGAGATCCAATGGTGTTGTGTTAGCAGTAGTTAGAGGGTGTTTCTCCACCTGTACTTCATTTGCTCTGGTCTGAATCAGTTAGAGTTTTTAAACCTAGAGCGGTTTCCCTTTGGTTTGGTTTGTATTAACACAGGGAAAAATCCAATTGCAATAAAGTGCCTCACAACAAAGCAGATAAGATTGGTCAGACTTGTTTAGGGTTGGAGCAAAAATTGGGGCGAAATACATCAAGTAGTCCCTGTGTCCTGTTTAGCAGCTAAATTGTAGACAGTTCTCTGTTTATGGGCTGCTGGCAACAGGAGCCACTTAGCCACTTCAAACCTGCTGAGTACAACTGATAGTTGCCTTCAATCATGTTCGGATCAAATTCCTACCACAAAGAAACCACTGAACTGTCCTGACTACTCGACAACTCCTTGATATCTCCTACATAGTGGCTCTTCACATCTCCCACCCATGATGTTTTCACGTTTTCCTCGGGTGCTTTACACCATCTTAGTTTACTGTTATTCCAAAACTGTACACGGTGAATCACAATCACTGTAGTTGCCCATTTAAACGATCTTTTTCCTCATACACATGCACATGCATATGGACATCTGTGTATACTTCTTTTGGGAGTGATTTGTTATCAAAATATCCGGCCCAGTGATTTATTTTGGGGGCTGTATTTGACCAATTGTAGCACCTTTTAACTAGGTAGTGCAACTCGACAGAACACAGGACTAAAAAGCACAGGTGTGAAAACTTACTGAAAGAATGGATGGTGGGATATAGCAAGGACTAAACTGGTGAGAAAATAAATACAAAATGTGCCTACGTGTCGTGTATTTTGAACGAAGGCTCTATCTATTGCTCTCTGCTAGAAACTGCGCTCCGAGGCCGAAGCTGACCGGCCAGTGTTTGATCGTCTGGACACTGAGCTCCGGGATGCTGTGGCAGTGAATGAGCGAATGTCAAAGGTCGGTAGCGAGCGAGATGCTGAGCTGGACCATTACCGGACATTGGTGTTGAACCTGAGGGAGCGCTGGGAGGCCGTGTTTGTTCAGATGGAGATGAGGCAGAGGGAGCTGGACCTGCTGGACAAACACATGCAGGACTACAGACAGAGCTATGACTGGCTCATCAACTGGACCACAGACGCCAAACGCAGGCAAGAGAAGATCCAGGCGGTTCCCATCGGCGACACCAAGACCCTCAAAGAGCAGCTCACACAGGAGAAGGTAAGTTCAGGGACCTGAGCTGCAAACAGCAATCTCTTAACAAATGAAATCATCTTGTAATGTTTATTCCCTTGTGAGGCTGTGTCACAATATTAAAGATTATTCAGTCATTCAACTTGTTTTGCGGCATTTATGTGCAGTCAGTGAATGTGATAATTTCTTCAAGTTTCAAGAAATTCAGAGATTTAAAATATAATGCTTGAAAGAAGTCAAGTTGTCTGCTACTTATCTGCCTCCATGGGAATTTTAAGACTGGGAAAGTGGTAGCATTTTAAAAAATTGCATCTTAAATGGGTGGTGTTTTCATTATATCATCCCTTTAGCAATGTCTTAGAACAACGTTTCTCAATGTGTGAATGAGTGCCTCATTGAGGGTCTGATTATTTTTGTACAAATGTCACTAAGACAATAATATGCAAATAAAATGAGTTACTACTGAAAAATATGAAATAATTTATTTTCTCAGTTGGGGGTAACACATTGCTCTAGCATTTAATATTGCATGTATTTGTATTGCTTTATTATTAAATGTAATTCTCTTTGTTTTCTTTTTGTGTTAATGAGCAGAAGCTCCTCGAGGAGATTGAGAAGAACAAAGACAAAGTGGATGAGTGTCAGAAATTCGCTAAAGCCTACATCGATGCAGTAAAGGTGAGTGTATATAAATATGAGATGTTGTCATACAGATGAGTCTATTACAGTTTTATAACAGGCTACTGGACCTTGTTTCTGTCCAGGATTATGAGCTCCAACTGGTGACGTATAAAGCCCTGGTGGAACCCATCGCCTCTCCACTGAAGAAAACTAAACTGGAGTCTGCTTCAGACAACATCATCCAGGAGGTACGGTAGAGAGAATGTGAACATTTGAATAGTGAAAGAGTTATATATTTCAGTTCACTTTTGTTCATTTTTATTGTTATTTGACAGGTGTACAGATAAGTTTTCAAGCATTATTGTGTAATGTATAAGTGCAATTCAAAATTGAAAAATTCCTCCGCACTTTTCTCCTTTGGTAACTGTTGTGTAGTTATAAAAATTGACAATGGTCATTTAAAAAAAAATCATAATAACATATATATAATATTAATTTTCTACATTCACAATCACTAACATTGGAATCCCTATCTTTAAATCATCTAAACCAAAACTTTCACATACTTTTGCATACAATATTATCTCCAAGAACAGAAGAAATTGAACACATGCTTCTGCAGCAGTTTTTTTCCTGATGGAGCTCATAACGAATGCAGCAACCAATAAATTCCTCTCACATCCCCTTTTCAAACTATTTAATCTGTATGGGTTTTTTTGTTGTTCATTTTTAACACTACAGAACAGTTAGCATAAAATGACAAAAGAGCAGGAGAAAGCTTGAATTATACATTAGGCTTACAGACAGAATGGTCCAGTTCAGGGTCGTGGTGGGTCCGGAACCTACCCAGAAACATTGGGTGCAATCACTGGGGGTCTCAAAACCCCAACCCCAAATCCCTGGAGCTGTGTGACTGCGACACCAACCTTACAATAGAGGGGCAAAAACAAAATGTCCAAAAGCTTTTGAAAAATGTAGTTCCATTTACTTTTTGCCTTCTGTAGTTGTCACTGTGGAGATATGAATGTGAAAATATGTTACATAGAAAATGTCACCAAAAATCCAGTTTTTGACGTTGATGCTGTGTTAAATTATGTAATGTATTATATTTCAGTATGTGACACTGAGAACCCGCTACAGCGAGCTGATGACCCTGACCACTCAGTACATTAAATACATCCTGGACACTCAGCGGCGCTTAGAGGATGAGGAGGTAAGAGTTAATGGCCCATGGCAGGAATAGTGTCCAATCTCTCACTGAAAACTTTACAGTGCTCTAAAATAGTGTGGAATATTTGGAAGAATACACTTTATGACCAGGGGTTTGTGGACATTTGCTTATTCAACATTTCTTTGGAGAGGTTTTACTAGAAGATGGGACATTTCTCTGAGGATTGGTTGGATACCACAAGAACAGTGGTATGGTCAGATACTGATGTGGGATGATTAGGTCTGGATCACAAACACCATTACAAATCTAGATTGATTGGATGGAGCTCCACTGTTCCAAAGAATTCTTTTAACCACTCTTGCTTTGTGGTTTGAGGCTTGCGCATCTCTCATAGAGCCTCTCATTCAGTTGAGCCCACAAACCTTTGGCCATATGTTGTATTTTCTTTTGTATATTTCTGTCAGATGTTGTTCATGAGACACAGTTTTGGTATCAGAATTACCTGTAGACGAGGGTTTTTGTTGACTGAGTGAAGGCTGAAACTGGACACTTGTTAGTCATTGGACAAGGTGCTCACCTAGGACCAGAGTAATGTTAAAAGTTAATGCTAGTGGTGCAGCACATCCCATTTCCCCAAAAGTTTCTGTCTCTCATTATCTGTGTACAGCCGACTGTTGGGGTGAAATTTATTTATCTTTGTTTTGAGAGTAAGCTCAAGTTATTGTAGATATCTCAGCCTGAAGCAAACTCGGAATACCATCCACATCAGAAAAAGCATGCACTTTTACACCAGCACACCATTCCACACTGAATGGTGTCCGTTTTTGTGTGGAATTTATTTCTTGAGCAAATCTACCACCTCTTTAAACTGAAGTAGCATTTTCCTTTCATTCTTTGTCGCTTGGCCTCTGTCTGAGAATGCTTCAGGCTGATATTGCCACCCTTATCTCTACAACTCTTTCTTTTCAGAGAAGCACAATTTTAATTTGTACCCCCCTATTTTTTCTTTTCTAACTTGCGTTTCTGTTTGTTTGCTTCTCTATACCGCTTGCCAGTGCTTTATCATGATGAATGTTTATCATGTTTGGGCGCTAATGAGGTAAATTTCCCACCACAGTGCATTGCCATCATATTTTAATGCCTGTATGTACAGCCAGCTTGATGTGGCCAGTTCTCAAAAGAAATTTTGAGTCATGTCAAATTCAGTCTCATTGATGTTTACACAATGTCAAAGACCACAGTCCAGACAAAGTCATTTTTCACAATGACATTCATCAGATGCATTTGTTTAAAACACTCCCTGTGTTCTGCATCTTGCTCTGACACCAGTTCAAACCCCATGCTTTATTTGCTGCATCACTAGACTAGTTTAATCCTCACACATGGAAAACAACCTTGAAACTGGAACAATTCCAATTTTCCTTTGCGTTTCTGCTATGCTTGGCTTATTTTCCTTTCACACTATGCTCTTACCTATTGCAGATGACCTTATTCTCAAGTTGAACAGACAACTAGAGATGCACCAAAGTTTGGTGCAAGCTAAATATTTCTAGTCAAAATATCATTCTGTAAACAGCTAAAAGAATTGTATTCCCCAAAAATGGCACTTGGGTTCCCAAATCATATTTAGTATAATTCATATACAGTGTTCAATTATCAAGTGCATGCACTCACCATAGAATTTATTATATACTCTATCACTTTATTCTCTAAAAAATTTTGCTATTTAATATAATTTCTAATGTTATTTATTGTCTTTTTTTTTTGTTTGTTCTTTGGTCCTACCTTTCCTGAATTTCAGATTCAATTTCAGCCAAAATTGTTCATTTTGGTGCATCACCAAACCAAAATGTTTTTAAGTTGCTGCTCCCACCAGCTGAATCTGTGTGCATTTTATAATGTATAGTCAGTGTTCAGAGTTTGAGAGATCAGAGTAATCTATAAAATCATTTTAGTTCACTTGAAGTAACACATCAACAGCATGATGTCATTCTGTTTTCCAGTTGTTGTATTGTGCTGTGAAGTGATTTTCTCATTTTGTGTACCATACATTGAGTAAATTTTAGTCATAACCTTGTAACTCCAAATTAAGTAAATGAAATAACCTTTACGTATATTTACACTAGTGTTCAAACTTGTGTCTGTATCTAAAATCTGAACAGACATAACAATACATCTAACCTTGTCCCTGCTAACCTTATCCCTCCATTAATATAGAAAAACAACGAGAAACTTAAGGAGGAAGAGAGGAAAAAGATGGCGGAGATGCAGGCCGAGTTAGAAAAGCAAAGACAGTTAGCTGAAACTCACGCCAAGGCTATTGCCAAAGCAGAGAAAGAGGCAGAAGAGCTGAAGCAGAAGATGAAAGATGAAGTCAGCAGAAGACAGGTTGTTGCAGTTGATGCTGAAAAACAGAAACTGAACATTCAGCAGGAGCTCCAGGAGCTAAGGAACCTCTCGGAGCAGGAGATTAAGTCTAAAAGCCAGCAGGTGGAAGAGGCCCTGCAAAGCCGGGTCAAGATCGAAGAAGAGATACGAATTATTCGACTTCAGCTGGAGACCACCGTCAAACAGAAGACTACTGCAGAAGCTGAACTTCAGCAGCTCAGGGACAAGGCAACAGATGCTGATAAACTTAGAAAAGCTGCCCAAGAAGAAGCAGAGAAGCTAAGGAAGCAGGTGAATGAAGAGACTCAGAAGAAACGCAAGGCAGAGGATGAGCTAAAGCAAAAATCAGAGGCAGAAAAGGAAGCTGCAAAGCAGAAACAAAAGGCACTGGAGGATCTGGAGAAGTTTAAGAATCAAGCAGAAGAGGCTGAGAGGCGAATGAAGCAGGCTGCACTGGAAAAGGAAAGGCAGATCCAAATTGCAGAGGAGGTGGCACAGAAGACTGCTGCCACAGAGCTTCAGAGCAAACGACTTTCATTTGCAGAAAAGACAACAAAGCTGGAAGAGTCTCTGAAACAAGAGCAAGGCAACGTTATACAACTTCAAGAAGAGGCTGACCGCCTTAAAAAGCAGCAAGCTGAAGCTGATAAGGCAAGAGAACAAGCTGAGAAGGAACTGGAGATCTGGAGACAGAAGGCCAATGAAGCTCTCAGACTGAGGCTCCAGGCTGAAGAAGAGGCACATAAGAAGAGTGCTGCTCAAGAGGATGCTGAAAAACAGAAAGAGGAAGCCAAACGAGAGGCAAAGAAGAGGGCTAAATCTGAGGAGCTTGCTCTGAAACAGAAGGAGGCAGCAGAGAAGGAGCTTGAGAAGCAAAGGAAAGATGCAGAAGAAACTGCTAAACAGAAGCTCCAAGCCGAACAGGAGCTGATCCGATTGAGGTTAGATTTTGATCATGCCGAACAGCAACGAACTTTGCTGGATGCTGAACTGCAGCGATTGAAAAATGAAGCAAACTCAGCTATAAAACAAAAAGAGCAGCTGGAGGATGAGCTTTCGAAAGTAAGAAAGGAGATGGAAATCCTCATCCAGCTGAAATCCAAAGCAGAAAAAGAGTCCATGTCAAACACTGAAAAGAGCAAACAACTCCTTGAATCTGAGGTAGCCAAAATGAGGGAACTTGCTGAGGAAGCTGCCAAACTGAGAGCAATCGCAGAAGAAGCAAAAAAACAAAGGAAAGTTGCAGAGGATGAGGCAGCCCACCAGAGAGCGGAGGCTGAGAAGATCCTCAAAGAGAAACTGTCTGCAATTAATGAAGCAACTCATTTGAAGACTGAGGCAGAGATTGCCTTGAAAGAGAAGGAGGCTGAAAATGAGCGTCTTAAGAGAAAAGCTGAGGAAGAGGCCTATCAGAGGAAGCTCCTTGAAGATCAAGGGACTCAATATAAACAAGACATTGAGGAAAAGATCAGTCACCTGAAGAAGACCTCTGATGATGAATTAGTCCGGCAGAAGAAACTTGTTGAAGAGACACTGAAGCAAAAGAAAGTGGTTGAAGAGGAAATTCATATTCTCAAACTCAACTTTGAGAAGGCTTCAACCGGAAAGCTAGACCTTGAGCTTGAGCTGAACAAGCTCAAGAGCATTGCGGATGAGACTCAGAAAAGTAAAGTACAAGCAGAAGAGGAGGCGGAGAAATTCAGAAAGCTGGCACTAGAAGAAGAGAAAAAGAGGAAGGAGGCAGAGGAAAAAGTAAAGAAGATTGCTGCAGCAGAAGAAGAGGCAGCAAGGCAGTGCAAAGCTGCCCAACAAGAGGCTGAGCGTCTTCAAAAGAAAGCTGAAGAAACCAAACAACAAAAGGAGAATGCGGAAAAGGAAGCTGAGAAACAGGTTCTTTTAGCAAAGGAAGCTGCACAGAAGAGTTCTGCTGCTGAGCAGAAGGCTCAGGATGTTCTTGTCCAGCAAAAAGAGGACAGCCTTGCTCAACACAAACTGAAAGAAGAGTTTGAGAAGGCAAAGAAACTGGCTGAAGATGCTGAAAAGGCAAAGCAGAAGGCAGAGAAAGAAGCTGCTCTTCTTCGGCAAAAAGCAGATGAGGCAGATCGTCAAAAACAGGCAGCTGAAGCTGAGGCAGCTAAACAAGCCAAGGCCCAGGAAGATGCTGAAAAAGCGAGGAAAGAAGCTGAACATGAGGCTGCCAAACGTGCTAAAGCAGAAACAGCTGCACTTAAACAGAAGGAACTGGCTGATGCGGAGATGGCCAAGCACAAAGAACTTGCTGAGACAACCTTGAACCAGAAGTCTGTAGTGGAAAAAGAGTTGGCAAAGGTAAAACTGAAACTGGAAGAAACTGACAAGCAGAAGTCTGTCTTGGATGAGGAGCTGAAACGACTGAAAGATGAAGTCAGTGATGCTGTCAAACAAAAAGCTCAGGTGGAAGCTGAGCTTGCAAAGGTAAAGAGCCAGATGGAGGAATTAATCAAACTGAAGTTCAGAATTGAGGAGGAAAACAAGCGACTGATGGAGAAGGATAAAGATAACACCAAGAAACTGCTGGAGGAAGAGGCTGAGAAGATGAAGAAGCTGGCTGAAGAGGCTCAAAAGCTCAGTGCCGATGCCCAAGAGGCTGCTCAGCTGAGACAAATTGCAGAGTCTGACCTTGCCCAGCAGAGAGACTTGGCTGAAAAGATGCTCAAGGAAAAAATGCAAGCCATTCAGGAAGCAACAAAACTGAAAGCTGAAGCTGAAAAGCTCCAGAAACAGAAAGACAAAGCTCAAGAAGAAGCCCAAAAACTGTTGGAGGCCAAAAAGGTAATGCAACAGCGTTTAGAGCAAGAGACAGAAGGCTTCCAGAAATCTCTAGAAGCAGAACGCAAGAGGCAGCAAGAGGTAACTGCAGAGGCAGAGAAGCTGAGGTTAAAGGTAAAAGAACTGAGCAAAGCTCAGTCTAAAGCAGAGGATGAAGCAAAAAAATTCAAGGAGCAAGCAGAAGAAATCAGACTCCGCTTGGCTGACACTGAGAAACAAACATCAGCAAAGGTCACTGCTGTTGAGAAACTGGAAGTGGAAAGGTTGCAGAGTAACAAAGAAGCAGAGGATTTGCGCAAAGCTATTGCAGAGCTTGAACAAGAAAAAGAGAAACTAAAAAAGGAGTCACTGGAATTACAGAACAAAGCAAAAGAGGTATTGCCAACACAGGAAAAACTAACTTTCCTGAAAATAACCAAATTCCCTTTCAGTAACATTTGATATTTAAAAAAATGTTGTGCTAATCATCTTATTCATATCAATTGCTGATCATTATTAACATAGACAGGGATTTTTCATGAACAAAGCTCCTAAACATTTTATTAAATTATATTTTTTAGATAATTATTTTTTTATGAATTTTTTTTTTTTTTTGTTAGATTTGCGTAACTGTATATGTAATGGTAATTTATTTTAAAGCAAAAAGCATGTGAAATATTGAGACATTATTTAATAAAACCTAATTTTATTTTTATTTATATTTTATGTGCAACTATAACTGTTTATATTCATGAAATTAATACATTTCTTCTGTTTCATCACAGTTGGCCAGCGCTCAACAGGAGCAAATACTAAAAGAAAAGACGGTCCTTGAGCAAACTTTCCTTACAGAGAAAGAAATCCTGCTGAAACAGGAGAAAGCCATCGAGGCAGAGAGGAAGAAGCTTGAGAAACAACTAGAAGATGAGGTGAAGAAAGCCAAAGCCCTTAAAGATGAACAAGAGCGTCAGAGGAAAGATATGGAGGAGGAGAAAAAGAAACTTCAGGCTATCCTGGATGCTGCTGTCAAAAAGCAGAAAGATGCTGAGGAAGATATGCTCAAGAAGCAAAATGAGATGGAAGAACTAGGAAAGAAAAAACAAGAACAAGAAAAACTCATGGGTGAAGAGAACAAGAAATTACGAGAAAAGCTCCAACAGCTCCAGGTTTCACAGAAACCCACAACAGGCCAGACAAAGGAGATTGAGATCCAAACTGACAGTGTTCCTGAAGATGAATTGGTTACAGCAACAGTGCAAGTAACAACAAAGAGCGTTTTCAATGGATCTACAGATGTCGATGGGGTAAAAACAAATGGAGACTCACCTCTGGCATTTGATGGAATCATAGAAAAAGTGCCAGCAAGCAGGCTTAATGAAATTGGTGTGCTGAACAAAAAAGAATTTGACAAACTGAAAAAAGGCAAGATAACTGTGCCAGAGCTCAGCAAGCTTGACAAAGTAAAGACATGCCTGAAAGGCAAGGATTGTATTGGTGGAGTAATGGTGGAACCCAACCAAAAAATGAGCATCTATGAGGCCTTAAAGGAGAAAAAAATTTCACCCAGTATAGCTTTGTCTCTTCTTGAAGCTCAAGCTGCATCAGGATACATTGTTGATCCTGTTAAGAATAGAAGGCTCTCTGTCAATGAGGCTGTAAAGGAATCCATTATTGGGCCTGAGCTGCACACCCCACTGCTTTCTGCTGAAAGGGCTGCAACTGGTTTCAAAGATCCTTTCACTGGAAACAAAATTTCAGTATTTGAAGCCATGAAAAAAGGTTTGGTGACAGAGGACCAAGCCACAAAACTTCTTGATGTTCAACTTGCAACTGGTGGCATAATCGATCCAGTAAACAGTCACCGTATTCCAGTTCAAACTGCATGTAAACAAGGTCAGCTGGATGAAGAGCTAAGCAAAGTCTTATCCAAACCTCCAGAGGACAGGAAAGCATTCAAAGATCCTAACACCCAAGAAAAGCTTACTTATCAACAACTATTAAGTAAATGTCAACCAGACTCTGACACAGGCCTCCCACTTCTTCCAGTTACAGAGACAGCTTCAGCCATGGAAAGGACTTACACAGATGAGGAAGCTAAAGATATGTTCAGTAAAACAAATCTATTAGTGCCATTTGGGAAATTCAAGGGCAAGACAGTGACCATCTGGGAAGTGATCAATTCAGAGTACTTCACTGAAGATCAGAGGAAAGACCTTATTCGACAGTATAGATCAGGCAAAATCACTGTAGAGAAAATCATCAGGATTGTAATCACTGTTGTAGAGGATAAAGAGAAAACAAAAGAACCTACTTTTGATGGTTTGAGATCATCTGTGCCTGCATCTGAGCTCCTGGAATCTAAGATCATAAATAAAGATTTATTCAATGAATTGCATAATGGCAAAGCTTCAGTTAAACAGGTTTCTGAGATGGAGCCTGTTAAAAAAGCTCTTAAGGGTACAAACAGCATAGCTGGAGTTTTCATCGAGTCAACTAAGGAAAAGATGCCAATTTACGAAGCCATGAAAAAGAACATGCTTGGAGCCGAGACTGCACTGCATCTCCTGGAAGCCCAGGCTGGAACAGGGTTCATCATTGATCCGATAAAAAAACAAAAACTCTCAGTTGATGATGCTGTTAAATCTGGGATTGTTGGTCCAGAGCTGCATGAGAAATTGTTGTCTGCTGAAAGAGCTGTGGTTGGATACAAGGATCCTTACACTGGACAGACTACATCCTTATTTGAGGCATTGCAAAAAGATCTCATTAATAAAGATCAGGGAATTAGGCTTCTGGAGGCACAACTTGCCACTGGTGGAATCATCGACCCTATAAAAAGTTACAGAATTCCTCAGGATATTGCTTATAAACGTGGGTACTTCAGTGAGGAAATGAACAAGAGCTTAAGCAGCCCATCAGACACTACTAATGCATTCTATGACCCCAACACATTGGAAAAAGTTTCCTATGCACAGCTGCAGAAGAAATGTATCACTGACAAAGAAACAGGTCTTCCATTGCTGCCACTCTCAGAAAAAGCTGTCAAGTCAACAGAATCAGAGGTGCCCTTGGATGTTCAAACCAAGGAAGCTTTAAACCAGGCGACACTGGAGCTACAGAGTGGACCTTTTAAAGGAAAGAAGGTCACAATCTGGGAGATTATCAATTCTGAATATCTAACGGAAGAACAAAGGATTGAAATAATACGTCAGTATAGATCAGGAAAAGTTACAATTGAAAAGATCATTAAGATTGTGATAACCCTAGTTGAAGAAAAAGAGATAAAAAAGCAGCAGGATATGTTTAGTGGCCTCAGAGAACCTGTTACTGCCACCTCCCTGTTTGAATCCAAAATCATTGACAAAGCCATGTATGATCAGCTCCAACAAGGCAAGAAGAAGCCAAAGGAGGTCAGTGAGATTGATTCAGTCAAGAAGTATTTGAGAGGATCTGAATGCATTGCTGGAGCTTTTGATGAAAAATCCAAAGAAAAGCTCAGCATTTATGAAGCAATGAAACAGAAATTGCTAACAACAAAGACAGGTCTTTTGCTGCTGGAAGCTCAGGCTGCAACTGGGTTCATTGTTGACCCAGTCAAGAATCACAGGTTTACAGTGGATGATGCTGTAAAAGCTGGTCTTGTTGGACCTGAGATTCATGAAAAACTACTGTCAGCAGAGAAAGCTGTAACTGGTTATAAAGATCCATACACTGGTAACAAGATTTCCCTTTTCCAAGCCATGCAGAAAGAGCTTGTTCCTCGAGAGTATGCCATACCTCTTCTGGAAGCTCAAGAAGCCACTGGAGGGATAATTGATCCAGTGAACAGCCACCGTGTCCCCAAAGAGATAGCCATTCAAAGAGGTTACTTAAACAAGCAGACTGCTAAATCTTTCAGCGATCCCTCAGAAGATGTCAAAGGTTTCACTGATCCTAACAAAGATGAGAGTGTCACTTACAAACAGCTGATAGGGACCTGCATAAAAGATCCTGAAACCAGTGTTCTTCTTTTGCCTATTTCTAAGGCTGAGGCACCAAAAGAAGCTGAGAAGACATTTGTTTTCTCTGAAGAAGAAGCACAAACAGACTTGGCTAATACACAAATAGACATACCGCACAAAAGTTTTGCAGGAAAGCAAATGAGTTTATGGGATGTCATGTCATCCGACATGCTTCCAGAGCAAGATAAGCAAAGACTTATTGAACAGTACCGGTCAGGAAAGATCACAAAAGAAAGAATGATCATCATTGTCATTGAAATTATTGAGCACAGGGAAGTCATTAAAACTGAGCAGAGCATGCTGTGTGATGTAATCAGACGCAGGGTTACGATTGAGGAGCTGTATAGTTCTCGCATAATAGACCTTGAAACTTACAATCTGCTGAAACAAGGTAAGAAAACAATCCGGGAGGTTATGGAGATGCCAACAGTTAAATCCTACCTCTTTGGCACAGGGAGCGTTGCTGGGGTTCTTTCTGACAACTTTGCAAAAGTTAGCATTTACAATGCAATGAAAAGAGGCCTGATCAAGCCTGATATTGCCATTGATTTATTGGAAGCACAAGCAGCAACAGGATTCATCATTGATCCTGTGAAACATGAGTTACTAACAGTTGACGAGGCTGTCCGCAAGGGTCTTGTTGGCCCTGAACTCCACGACAAACTCTTGTCTGCAGAGAGGGCAGTCACAGGCTACAAAGACCCATACACTGGGAAAGTCATTTCTCTATATCAAGCCATGAAAAAGGGTCTGATTCCTGAAGAGTATGCATTAAAGCTCCTAGATGCTCAGCTTTCCACCGGAGGCCTGATGGATCCTGAATATAATTTCCACCTACCTGCTGATGTAGCAATGCAACGTGGATACATCAACAAAGAAACCTGTGACAAGCTAACTGATCCAAGTGGAGATGTCAAAGTATTTGTCGATCCAACAACAGATGAAAAGCTGTCTTATACTCAACTTATCAAGAGATGTAAAGTTGACAAAGAAAGTGGCTTGCATTTGCTGTCACTTGCAGATAAGCGATTGCTGTTCAGAGGTCTTAGAAAGCAAATTACCATTGATGAACTGCTGCGTTCTCAGATTATTGATCAGAAGACCTATACAGAGCTCTCGGAAGGCATTGTCTCAGTGGAAGATATCAGTAAAGACTTGAAGAAATACCTCGAGGGCATAAGCTGTATTGCTGGTGTGTATGTAGAGGCTTCTAAAGACAAATTGTCGATATACCAAGCCATGAAGAAGAACATGATCAGACCAGGCACTGCCTTTGAACTTCTGGAGGCCCAAGCAGCCACTGGATATGTGATTGATCCCATTAAGAATCTGAAATTGACGGTCAATGAAGCAGTAAAATTAGGAGTAGTTGGGCCAGAGTTCAAAGACAAGCTTCTCTCTGCTGAGCGAGCTGTGACCGGCTACAAAGACCCATACTCTGGTAAAGTCATCTCCCTATTCCAGGCCATGAAAAAGGGTCTGATCCTCAAAGACCATGGTATTCGTCTTCTGGAGGCTCAGATAGCTACAGGTGGAATCATCGATCCCGAGGAGAGTCATCGCCTGCCAGTAGAAGTGGCTTACAAACGTAGCCTCTTTGATGAGGAGATGAATGGCATCCTCACTGACCCATCTGATGACACTAAGGGTTTCTTTGATCCAAACACAGAGGAGAATCTGACTTACCTCCAGCTGATGGAGAGGTGCATGACTGACCCTGAAACCGGTCTTGCTCTGTTACTGCTGAAAGAGAAAAAGCGTGAGAGGAAGACATCGTCCAAGTCATCAGTCCGCAAACGCAGAGTAGTGATTGTAGACCCTGAAACAGGGAAAGAAATGTCAGTTTATGAGGCATACCGCAAAGGCCTCATTGATCATCAGACATATCTTGAGCTTGCAGAGCAAGAATGTGAATGGGAAGAAATTACCATCTCATCCTCGGATGGTGTTGTCAAATCTATGATCATTGACCGAAGGTCTGGACGTCAGTATGACATTGATGATGCCATCACTAAAGGTCTCATTGACCAGTCTGCTTTAGACCAGTACCGTGCCGGCACGTTATCGATCACTGAATTTGCAGACATGTTGTCTGGCAACATGAGTGGCTTTAGATCACGGTCATCTTCCTTCGGATCCACTTCGTCATTTCCCATGAGCCCGACTCCAACCATTAGAACGCCAGCATCAACCTGGACTGACCCTACTGAGGAAACTGGGCCAGTGGCTGGCATCCTAGACACAGATACTCTGGAGAAAGTATCAGTTACAGAAGCCATGCATAGGAATCTCGTCGATAATATTACAGGGCAAAGGCTGCTAGAAGCACAGGCATGCACTGGAGGTATCATTGACCCAAATACTGGAGAGAAGTTTACAGTTGCTGATGCACTGAGCAAAGGGCTGGTGGACAAGATAATGGTAGACCGTATCAACTTAGCTCAGAAAGCATTCCAGGGATTTGAAGATCCAAGAACCAAAACCAAGATGTCGGCTGCTCAAGCCTTAAAGAAGGGTTGGCTGTACTATGAGGCTGGCCAACGTTTCCTGGAAGTCCAGTATCTCACTGGTGGATTGATTGAACCTGATGTTGCAGGCAGAGTACCACTGGATGACGCTGTAAAGAAAGGCACTCTTGATGCCCGCACTGCTCAGAAACTACGGGATGTTAGTGGATACTCCAAATATCTCACCTGCCCCAAAACAAAGCTGAAAATATCTTATAAAGATGCAATGGAGAGAAGCATGATTGAGGAAGGCTCAGGCTTACGTTTGCTGGAGGCATCAAGTCAGTCCAGCAAAGGCCTTTACAGTCCGTACAGCATCAGTGGCTCAGGATCAAATTCAGGATCCAGGTCTGGCTCCAGAACTGGTTCCAGGTCTGGTTCCAGGCGAGGAAGTTTTGACGCTACAGGCTCTGGCTTTTCTATGAGTTTCTCCTCGACTTCTTATGGCTCTCCAAGCTATGGACGCCGCTATGGCACAGTGGAGCACGGTGGTCTGAATATGGACGAACTAAAGGATGTTCTAACAGCATTAACATTCAACAGGAACTGCTGTCCTGAAGACAGAAGAAACTTCTCATTACCACAGCCACAGTGCTCTTTAGTTGCTTAATTCAGTTTTTAAAAAGGCTTTTTATTCTGCTCTGCATGTGGTTGCTTTGGGGTTGGGGGAAAAAGTGTAAAATTATACTTGCTTTAATATTAATTTTATTTTAGGTTATATTTTTAATATTTCAATGGTTTCTCTATCAAGTATGATTTCACATAAGAATAATTTCTTTTCTGTCAAGAAGCAGATAATCCATGATATATAAAGGTATATATTATTTTTATAACAATTATCAGTGTTACCAATTCTACAACTCTTGTATTTTACCGTTCTGCCTTAATGTAATGTAAGGCTTAATATTATCATTATTTGAAAATGCTTTGACATAATAAAGACATTTTAGGAAAGAAAAAGGTGCTTTAAGGGAGGACTAAAAGTTGTTTCCATTTATATTCACGTACAGACCTCTCAAGCATTTGGAATGTTTTGATAATGTACATGTTGTAACAGTTAGCTAGAACATTCAAAAGAAGGGATGGTGACCATCTGCAGAGCAGAATAACCTTATTGACATTAAGAGCACATGAAGAAACAATGCTTCAGAATCACTGTTTTTGGCAACACTGCCAGAAACTGACGGATACATCTCAAGCGAGACCTTTTTTGCACTTTCTTTTCCTATGAAAAACGCTAAAACTATGCCTTTGGAAACTCTGCTGTTGCTCAGGATCATTCTTTGATCCCACTACCACTGATCCGAGGAAACTTAAGATGGGAAAACTCATATCAAAACTCAGCTTATTTCAGATTTCCAGACAATGCCGTTGACAAACCTTTTAAAAAACCAAGAGAAAGACCCATCCTATCCTTACTAAGTCTTCTGTTCCTGTCTCATCTCCCAATTCAAAGTGGATGTTGGTTGAACCATGACCTCACCTGTATCCTGTATTCATTTATACTGTAAGTGTTCTGCTAATTTTACATTCATTTTACCTTACTTACTTACCTTATGCATGAGGATATAATATGTTATATACAGGCATAATATTTCTGAATTACTATCAACAGCTTTCTCTTGCTGTAAAGGAGGGATGTCCACTTTGGAAATGCACATTGAAGAACATGGCCACTTTCAGCCTGCAGAGATGAAGGTTTGAATAATTTTGGATATTCAGGATGTTGCTTATTATAATCTTATACCTGTCACTGATATCATATGAAGACATTTACTCTTGCAGTTTTTATTTTGTTCTAGACTACGTCCATGTGTTCCACTGCCCATTGGAGAGATCCCATACAACAGATCCAACTCCAATCCAAATCACCACAGCTGAACGCCTATAGCCTGACCAACATACATGTTCCGCTACCTTCATTTCAAACTCTGTTTTAGGTTCTTTATTTTTCTTATTATTCGCTTAACTGTTTAAATCAAGTTGAATATATTTTCAAGCCATTAAAGCTGGCAAGCTGCTTTTTTTTACACCTGTGTGACTACTTGTTCTGGGAACACTTCCTGTGAATCCTGTGTTCACACTGCTTTATAATAGAATAATGATTTCATATAACCAGGAATCATTACATATAAAACACATTATAAATCAAAAGTATATGACTTGCATTGATATTCATAATTGGGTCCCTTGATAAGTCCTAATTTATCATTACAACAAGTTTATAAAAAGGAACAGATGAATAAATGTCACATAGTCCTGGTTTATAAATTGTTTTGCATGGTATGTCTATTTTTAGGAGTATGCAAGGTATTATGAGTATTTTTTTATGCTGTTATGAATTCATTATAATGTATTCTGAATACAAGATTCATAAGAAGTGTTTCCCATAGTTTTAAGACTTACCTTCTTCATGGTGCCTGAAATAAGTAAAGTGCACTGCAGATCTGCTTCACACTTTATTTTTCAAGTTTTAAGATTGTTCAAGTTTTTAAGGTTGTTTCAATTAAGGTTGTTCACTATTATATTGGTACAAGTGAAAACTTCTTGTTATCACTGGCTCAAATGAGAAAAAAAGTGTAGAATAAAACTTGAACTAATCTTGCATATATGACCAGTTTAGACAGTTCATCATCTGTGTAGCATATCTTTGATACTTTTTAATAACCTCCAGAGAACCGCTGATGATTTTGTTTTTGCAGTTTTTCTGATTGCATCCTCCAACACAAAAGCAGTGGTGTTTTGTTTTTATGCTGAAATTCCAGATTGCTGTACTGTAAAGTCATACTGCATGACAATATCGACTGTATTTTCCTATGCTGAAGTTGTTTTGCTTTGCATGTTTTTTTTTTTTGCTAACGCTATTAAGGGATGCAGTTCGACACAACTGCATTCTGCAAAGTCTTTTGGTGTGTCAGCCTTTTGAAGCAGTTTAAGGAAATATTTGAACCAAGACCGCCTCATTGTTTTGGGTAATGAGGCATGATAAAGAAGATTGTATTTATAGGATGGGATTGTATTCTATTGTAAATAAACAAATAAAATAGCAACACTTCTAAGTTTACTTAGTGCTGGTTTAACAGACAAACTGTGATCTTTCAGGCTGTCTTAAATGCCATAAACACCAGAAAATAAAAACCCTTGGCTGCTGAGTCTTCAACCTGAGAAACGGCTCAAGTGCAAATGAGCAGTGGAGCACTTTTGCTTTCCTCTTGAATGTTTAAGTGAAAATGAGAGCAGCTTTATCTATACACTTTATACATTCATTCATTCATTATCTGTAACCGCTTATCCATTTCAGGGTCGCGGTGGGTCCAGAGCCTACCTGGAATCATTGGGCGCAAGGCGGGAATACACCCTGTAGGGGGCGCCAGGCCTTCACAGGGCAACACAGACACACACACATTCACTCACACCTAAGGACACTTTTGAGTCGCCAATCCACCTACCAACGTGTGTTTTTGGACTGTGGGAGGAAACCGGAGCACCCGGAGGAAACCCACGCGGACACGAGGAGAACACACCAACAAACAGTCACCCGGAGCGAGAATCGAACCCACAACCTCCAGGCCCCTGGAGCTGTGTGACTGCGCCACCGTTCCACCCACACTTTATACACAGAATCAAAAAGGAAATGATACTGTAAAACACACCCTTCCTAAAAATTCTTTCATTTCTCCAATTACAAACACTCCTTATTTTATGTTCTTTCATTCTTATCATTTCATTATTATTTTGTTTTTTATATTTCATTAAAGCTCACTAGAAAATGTGTAAACACCGTTTCACACTGGCTGATCAATTACTGTTTAAGAGACTATCTACATTTAAACTGTTGGCACTTGATACTCTTGTCAGTGCTTTGTGATTTTGTTCAGAGTAATATATCCCTAACAGCAAAACCAGGAGTCAAGCCATTAAGAACATTCATTCATTCGTATTTTCAGACACATAGTGTTAAGTTGTTATCATAATGGAATCAGGGACACAAGCATTGTTTCTCAAAGACAAGAGCTTTTAAGTACTGTTTCTCTGACGGGGGCGGATTCTTTTGAACTCCCTGTCTTTACGGGAATGGATTAACTTCTTTAATGATCTGTGATACAACTTCATCAGAATTCTCTCCTGAACAATTCTCAGGAAATTAAATAACAAAGGTCAGCAGGATAAGTGGAAGCAGACTGAAAGGCCCCTTACAGGCAGGTACATAAATGGGAGACAGCTTTGACACCCTGGTTCCTACCAAACAGGGACGTGTCTGATTATGACAGACGTGGCTCCATCGTCTGTGACTGGCTTTTGTGATTCCAGGCAGGATTGGGACAGGTTTTTAAAACTGAGAGTTATGTGAAGAAGACCAACACACTTTGTTATCTTTTACCAGCGCCCTCTCTCAACACCCCACCCCCTCTCTATCTCTCTTTTTTTTTTTCTCTCACACAAATACATACACAAAAACAAGAAAGAAAGATGCACTCTCTGCCCATTTACATTCATGGGGGATGGGCACAAAGGACCCTTGTGAAACTGGAAAAAACTCAAATATCTTAAGAATCCCCAAAACCTTATCTTTGTGCATTTTCGTTTTATCTGAATTCTTTACATATTTTAGTCTACTCCTGTGTTGTTTGCAATTTCCTGCAGCTAGTGCAAACATCAAAACATTCCCTATTATAATATATATATATATATATATATATATATATATATATATATATATATATATATATATATATATTGTTAATGTGAAGGGTCAACTGTGTGTATAACTCTCCAACAACTTTAGGATAATTAAACTATGGCACAACTACTACTGTAAAATGCTATTCTATACAATACCATACTGTACTTTATTATTATATACTACACTATATTATATGACACTACACTCTCCTATATTCTACTATATTATATTATACTACAGTATACTATATTATCCTTATGTATTCGATATTGATTATTGTCCAATTAAAAACATGCATCTTCATTTTAGCTGATTTTTAGTTTACTACATCATTTGAACACAGCAGATGTCCTTCCCACTGTGTAAACATTTCTTTATGAATGAACCAATAGAAATGCTCCAAAATTACTTGGAATAAAATCTATTTACATTCACTTCCATTGAAAGTTAAGAAGGTTTTTTCTTTCCCCAGTGAACTTACTATTTTCGTAGACACATGTTATTAACTGGACAGCAAACAATATATGGGTTATAGGTTCTGCTTACTAAAAATCTGCAACTGAGTCAGAGTTTAGTTGCTAAATTCTACATCACTTTAAGTTAGAGATGCTTACAGCTAAAGGATACAACGGAGACCTGCAGAAAGTGTTATATATTAGTGTTAAATGTAATATTCTTACCTGACTGGGGGTTATCAGCACTGAGAAAAATAAAATCAGCTCATATGAGAGCTCCAGCAGAGACTTGTTTCTAATGGCAGAGAAGAATTTAGTTTTTGTTTATTTTCTCTAGAAATAGTTTCTTCAATACTTGGCACTGACAGTTGCACTAAGAGCTGGAACTACAGGGTTCTCACCCATTCACTTCAGACCTGCTCCATCCAAATATTTCCACACACAGAGTTTAAATTAAGCATTTAATGTGAATGCTCACTCATTATCTACTGGAGGTTTACCTGGTACAGCTGAGATACTGGAGGAATTATATCTCCCGAATGACCTGGGAACACCATGCTCGCCCTGTTGCCACTGCAACTCTGAAATGAATTACGCAGAAAATAAGATGTTGATGAATAATAATAATAATAATAATAATACATTTTATTTAATAGCGCCTTTCTAACACTCAAGGACACTTTACAATTACAACAGCAAGAAATAAAAATAAATACATTTATACGTAAAATACAGGTAAAAGAAACGATTAAAATATAACACAGTTAAAAACATGGATCAGTTAAACATTAAAAGCAATCTTGCACAGGTGAGTTTTTATTGAGGATTTGAACTGTAGAAGTGAGTTTATGTTCCTTATGTCAGGTGGCAGCGAATTCCAAAGCCGGGGAGCAGAGCGACTGAAAGCTCTACTCCCCATGGTGGTGAGACGGGCGCAGGGGACAGTCAGGTGAATAGAGGAGGAAGATCTGAGAGTGCGAGATGGAGTAGTGACAGTGAGAAGATCAGAGAGATAGGGTGGGCCGAGGTTATGGATGGCTTTGAAAGTGAGTAGAAGGATTTTATAGTCTATACGGAACTTGATTGGGAGCCAGTGGAGTTGAAACAATACAGGAGTGATGTGGTGGAATGAAGGGGTTTTTGTGATGATACGGGCAGCTGAGTTTTGAACCAATTGAAGCTTATGGAGAGATTTGTGTGGAAGACCAAAGAGCAGAGAATTGCAATAGTCAAGGCGGGAAGTCACGAGGCTGTGCACGAGGATGGCAGAGGTATGTGGTGTGAGGGCAGGACGAAGGCGACTGATATTACGTAGATGAAAGTAGGCGGACTGGGTAATTTTATTGATATGTGATTTAAATGATAAAGAATTGTTGAGGATGATACCCAGGCTTTTTATCTGAGAGGAAGGGAAAACAGATGTGTTATCAATATCAATTAAGGGACTGTTAGTTTTTGAGAGTATTGATTTAGTGCCAACAAGTAGAACCTCGGTTTTATCACTGTTTAGTTTTAATAGATTTGCAGTGAACCAGGATTTTATTTCTGTCAAACAATCAGTAAGGGTGGAGAGTGGGATGTGGAGAGTGGGTTTACAGGAGAAATAGAGCTGGGTGTCATCTGCATAACAGTGGAAGCTAATGTTGTGTTTTCAAAAGATATGGCCAAGGGGAAGGAGATAGATAATGAAAAGAAGGGGCCCCAGAACAGAGCCCTGAGGCACACCTGAAATAACAGGGAAAGATTGAGAAGTAAATGATTTGATATAAACGAACTGAGTGCGGCAATACAACTGTCAATATTTATCATGGATACTTTTATTTTCGCAAATTGCTTGTAATTTCTCCAGGGTGCTTGTGCAACAGTGAGAAAGGACTGATGAACACCTCAAGACTTATAAAAATACATTGCACAAGATTTACTGCCAAAATTAAGGCTGATTTGAAGTTTTCATTTTGAAAACAAAATGAAACAAAAAAAAATCATGATCATGTTAAAAAAAAAACTTCTCAGGAAATATTTACCAGCTAGTGGCTCATCACAAATGTGCATCAACTTGTTGAGCCATGGTTTCATGAGCCATGATTAATTTAAACTGAAAGGCTGAGGAACACCTCAGTTACACAAACAGTCTAACATCTGACCTTCACTTTCTCATCCTCTGTGTGTCTTTTAATCCTCCACTGTTCAAGTTTCTTTTTAGAGTGGGCTTCAATAAGGGATCTGGAGCCCAATCCACACACACACACACACACTATGAAACAAGACCACCCAGTTTTCTGTGTGCTGCCTAAGTCAGAAAAACACAAGATAAACCGAGTAGTTCTGATTCTACGAGGAGAAATAAGAAAGTAAAAATGGAGAAGAAAGAGAACTGAGTAAAAAACAGCTAAAAACCAGAGCTTCTGCTCCTCGCTCCTCACTGCTGTGCGCTCGGGGTCGGGGTGAACAGCGAGCAGCTCATTATCATTTAAAGGAACAGGTGCTGAAAGCGAGCGTTCTGAACAGGGCTGTTTACACAGGGGGAGAACAATGCTGTGGGGCTCCAGGGGTTTTGATCAAAGCAGGTCATGGACATTTCATTAAGTACCAGAGCTGTGACCCACTGTGGAGAAGTGGGGGATCTGTCTCCTTGCCTTGGGCCCTGTAATTCCAGAACACTGTTCAGGATGAAGTAATTATGGAAGGAGAGTGTATTATTTATTGTATTATTTAATTTAAGCTAAGTTGTGTTTTTTTTTTCCAACCAATCAGTTTGTCAAGGTGTTACTGTAGATGATAAAGCCATTTTCCCATAAAAAAACCCTGCACACCAGTGCCAAAAATCACTCACGATTACATCTTTACCAACTGGGTGTCAAATTCTGTAGAATTAATTTTGACAGGTTTATGTTTAAGTTTAGGGGCAAAACAGACCTGTTTTGTTTATGTCTAGGTGTTTAAACCAGGCTCTCTAAAAACAAATTCATAAACAATGATATCAGTGAGGGATCAGGTCTTACTTTATCTGTTCGTCTACATTTGCTTTACTGTTGTTACTCACGCAATTGCATCATAGGGCCTCATTTGACAACTGATGACTGACAAAACATTACGTTCATCAGGACACACCTAGTTTGTGTAGACATTTGGATAAGTTCCAGTGTGTGAAAATATTTAGGCCACTAGCAGGTCTGAGGAGAACGTTAAAAAGTGTGTCAGATTCACATGCACCATTAGTACAAAAAAACTAACAAAAAAGAAAAATACAAAAATTTAAACAGACTTCAACCTTTATGTAAAAACTCTTAAAAAGTCGAGGTGTTTTAAATTTTCTAGCTGTTTTATACCTTCTCTAAATCATGATTTGTTTGTATTGTGTTGCTTGTGCATACAGTCATTCAAAATCTGACACTTTGAAGATCATGGACCTCATGGAGCTTTTCCTAAACATGACTGAGTGAGTGCGTGAGGGCGTGAGTGAGTGAGTCAGTTACAAAATTACAAACTAGTTTCAAAAGGTACTTCACCAGGCCACTGCAAGGCATCACACATCACACACACATTTAGCCACTCACATACACTTGTGAACAATTTTACACACTCCCCCAGTCATTCACACACACCTGTAGACAGTTTCATACACTCACACATACACAGCTATGGACAGTTTCTCACACACACACACACTCACACATTCATACCTGTGGATATTTTGATACGCTTAAGGTCATCATGCTCAGTGCCAAATGTGGGCTGTGGGGTATAAAGCCCCACACTTGTAGACAGTAGAGCAGTGAAACTGCACCTGACTGCAGTAATGCTCTTGTGGCCAAATTCCATCAAATCTCACTGCGTTATTACAGCATCTGAAAGCACATGGGTGTTAAATGTAACATGTGTAGGTCACATGCCACCCACTCTAAGGCAGCTGACAAATAAAGCACATTAACCACACTGTGGAAAACAGAGCTATGAAGCCCCTTATGTTCAGACCTATTGAGACGGGTCCAGACTTGTGCTTCTGGCCCAGTCTGTAAACACTTTCACTGGGTGGAGATGACTAAGATATTCGTTGGTATTTTCTTTTTGCCATAAAACTTCAACTTAGTCACACCAGAGTTGAGTTGGTTTTACACCAGTGTCCTCAGAGGTGTAGCTCATTCAGGCTTCATTATAAATGTATCTCTGCTGTAGTTCTATTGAAGCACGAATGCATAACTGTCCAAACACATGAGATACTAAACCAACATCTCCTCTGCCTTGGTACATAGAAAAGACAAGCTCTGACTCTGCAATAACTTGTGCATATCTGCAATAACATATTTTATCACCTCTTTGGGAGTCTATAATTACAGAACATATAGTTAGTATGTCTGAATCACTCATAGCAGTGCAACACACAATAACACACCACCAGTGTCTGTGCCCCTGCAGCGCTGAAAATTATTCATCACCCAAATAAAACACAGCTGCTCGGTGGTGGTCCTGAGCTTAACAAACCTATACACTCAGTGGAGCTGATCAAACAGGCAATGAGTGCAGA
Source organism: Hoplias malabaricus (assembly GCF_029633855.1). Lineage (NCBI taxonomy): Eukaryota > Metazoa > Chordata > Actinopteri > Characiformes > Erythrinidae > Hoplias > Hoplias malabaricus. Next base: position 11,391,816 of record NC_089805.1, on the reverse strand, counting down.
AACAAGACTGGTCAGTGTATAAATTTGGGCTTAATTTTGCTATGATGAAAAATATCATGACCTTTCATTTTACAGCAAAAAACTAAAGAAGAACTAAATAAAAATAAACATTTGAAGATGAAAACCATGACAAAATGTGTTGCACTATTTTAATCAACAAACAAAAAAGTAATTAAAATACGAAAGAGAGAAAATTGCAAGGAAATATAAACAGGAAAATGCTCCGTCTGTTTGCTGTTTTCAGGGCAAAAGCAGCTGAGCAGAATAGTGGAGAGGAGTCAACTCCCAAATAATCAATTTTTCCAGTGTCTGGGAGTTGCTAATATCAACTGTCGTCCAGTGATTCGTAGAGTTGAATCTTTTGGGGTCGACTCATTCTCGGTTTGCGACGCATTCTACAGTGACTTTGAACTTAAAAAAACTTTAATATGATATATGTTATTGATGTTATATAAATGCAGTTTATAACATTATAACAACAAAAGTGTATTTGAAAAAAAGTAGCCAAATTCCTTCCATAACTTTGTATTTTTAGCAACATAATGTTTGAGCTACTATTTATCAAATTTAGTAGTAAACAATACCTCTAAAATAGTTAACAAATAGGCTTGTATCATTTTTAAATGAATGGAGTAAATTATATAAAAAAACTAACAATATTTAAATGAATTAAATGAAACTAAAGCTAATACACATTTTATTCCAGCCTGTAAAACTTAATCTAAATCAAAATCGGCTGCCAAATTAACACCCCTACAAAGGCTGCTGGGAATGGTCTGCGCTAATAAAACTGCAGTGTTCCTAACAGCGTTATATTGTCCTCACTTTCTTGATTCCAAAGTCACACTACATTAATAACAAGAGGAAACTGAACTACACATAAAAACACACCCTCATTCCTTATTCTAAGAAAATTACAGTATGATAGACAAGAAGGAAATGAAGCAGGATGCCATGTGTCCTGACAAGTTGTTGTCAGTGTCGTAGGTGGAAGCTTGTCAGAACACTAAATGAAACATCACCAGATTCACCACACATTCATCATGTGTGAAGCAGCATATCCAAAGCCTCTCACCTGTTCTGTGAAATCTGGCTGTGGGAGAGGAGGTTTTGGGAAGCAGTTGCCCATTAAACTTGCATCAGTGCTAGACACAATAATTTAACTCATTCATAAATCACTCAGAGAGAGCTCAGCATTGAAGCTTTCACATATTCACCAAGTTACCCACACACTCACACCTGTGGACAGTTACACACACTTACCCAGTCACTAACACTGTCATACCAGTGAGAGTTACACACACTCACCCAGTCACTAACACTCTCATACCATTGACAGTTACACACACTCACCCAGTCACTAACACTCTCATACCAGTGACAGTTACACACACTCACCCAGTCACTCACATACTCACACCTGTGGACAGTTACACACACTCACCCAGTCACTCACACCTGCAGACAGTTACACACACTCACCCAGTCACTCACACCTGTGGACAGTTGCACATACTCACCCAGTCACTCACACATTTACCCAGTCACTCACACACTCACACTTGTGGACAGTTACACACACTCACCCAGTCACTAACACACTCACACCTCTGGACAGTTACACACACTCACCCAGTCACTCACACACTCACACCTTTGGACAGTTACACACACTCACCCAGTCACTCACAGACTCACACCTGTGGACAGTTACACACACTCACCCAGTCACTCACACACTCACTCACACATGTGGACAGTTACATACACTCACCCATTCACTCGCACCCTCACCCAGTCACTCACAAACTCACACCTGTGGCCAATTTCACACATTCACACCTGTGGAAAGTTTCACACACTCACCCAGTCACTCACACACTCACACCCGTGGCCATTTTCACACACTCATTCCAGTCACTTGTCTGTATGTGTTTTCACTATGTACACAGAGTATTTTCACTGAAACACTCATTACAGAGATAAAAGGGTTCTGCAGAAAACCTCACCTCACCTTTGTTCTTACAACCTGTCAAAACTGTTTTGAAAGTGCAACAAGCCAATTTTGAAATGTCAAACCTAGCCCACTCAAATATGCACTGGGCAGTAAAGAATAGACCTGGCTCTGTAAGGACATGCACTTCTTGAGATAAACATCATTTAAAAGGGTACTGTTTTAGCCTCAGGGTTTAGCTCCTCCTCTATCTGCCCACTCTCAATGATTCGCTCACACACCCCTGTAATTCATACCCTATCAGTGATACTTCTGGATTGACTTCAGCTTCAGACTCAGAACAAAATCGTCGAAGCAGATATTTTTTAACGGTACTGTGATATACATCAGAAATGTCGGGTGTGTCACTAATGATTTCCATCGAAAAACCCCGCACTGAGGTGTGCCCTACATGTAGATGATGCTATGACTGAGGCATGTTAAACCAAACCAAACCAAAAAAAAAAAAAAAAAAAAAAAAAAAAAAGCAGGTGGGGCAAGATTTGTAAAAGAACTGGTTCTTATCTGGTTCCTTAAACAGAAATGTCACTGCAGACAAAGATAAAGATCACACCATCAGTGTTACATATTTTTCTTGGCCAGATATCAGCTTCAGGGAACATAATTATACATACAGATATGCAATGAGATCTGCATCCTGAGATAAAAATCCAAAATGTAAGGTGTGGTACTAATGATTTCTATCAAAAGAGATGCCCTTAGTGTAAGTGATAACTCAGCTATGTTTGAGGAATATTTGCTTAAATTAGAACCAGCTGGAGAGACAAGGCTGACACAAACACTTGTCCTTCTGTGGTTCTTACAAGAGGAAGCTCTCTGCAAACAGAAAAAGGTCACATCTGTAAAGCAAGTACAGTGTTTGAATGAAAAAGGTATTACAGCCGAACAACATAGACACAGAAGATGGATCTGCTTCTTGGCAAACAACTGTTAAAGGGAATTTGTTTTGTAGAAACATTTTGAAATATTAATATATGTGATATTTTGATATATTTTATATTGATATAATTTGATATATTTATATCTGTGACCTGCTTTGGTCAAAACCCCATTAAACCCCACAGCAGTGTTCTCCCACTGTGTAAACAGCCCTGTCCAGAACTCCTGCTTTCAGCACCTGTTCCTTTAAATGGTAATGAGCCGTTCGCTGTTCACCCCGACCCCGAGCGCACAGCAGTGAGGAGTGAGGAGCGAGGAGCTCTGGATTTTAGCCGTTTTCTCTCGGTTCTCTTTCTTCTCAGTTCTCATTTACTCTGAGTGATTATTTCTCTGCACTCATTGTGTCTGTTTTGCTGTGTGTAACCTCGTCTTTGCGCTCTCACATAAACGTGTGTCCAACCTTGTGTTAAGGTCTCTGCACTTGACGTCAGAAGTGGAGCAGAATCAGAACGGCTCGTTTTATCCCTCGTTTTCTGACTTAGGCAGTGCACAGAAAACTAACTTGGGTGTCAGTTTTGATCTCCAATTAATCGCCTCAAAAACATAGCATTGGCCAAAAAAAAAAAAAAAATCACATTCCACCACTTTAGTTTAGAGCAGAATCTATGAGACTATTGTTGCTAACTCTAGAAGTCACCTGCTATGTAAATACATTTTTAACTCTTTCTCAGCCACTCAAACCTCACCCAGGTCTTTCTTAAAGTGACACAGACATGTTGATGTGACTAAGACTGTGACCATTATCTATAAACATATAAAATACCTCATCGTGTAGATGAACACAGCAGTCAGGGAAGTTAGAGAACAGACTGAAAGGTTGAACACCTGGATGGGGTGGGAGTGTCTAGACTAACATGCTGGGAAAATCATGTGTGTGTCTTTCTGAGTTTAGTGTTTGTTAGCTATAGTTCCAGTGCTAAAATTAAGAAGCAAAATTAGGACACTTGACCTGTCTTGGCTGACTGACCACTGTGTTTTCATCTGGGGTAACAGGAGCATTGTGCAAATCAGGATTTTTGCCAAACTATTCCTTTCAGAGTGAACTGCCGTGAATGCTTACGCAATTAAATTCCTTCCCTTTACAAAATGAAACAAGAACAGCCAGTCATCACTGAATAGAGGGATCCACAGGCGACAGTAGACAGCTGGTTATTCAGCAGAAAGTCTGTCACAATACACATGTTAAAACTGTGAGACTGAAGAACAAAATCCTGTTGTTTTTTTTTAAACTTGTTTAGGTGCATATTCAAACTCAGGTGTGACGGTGTGGTCTATTGGTACTAGTGTTTCATTTCAATTAAAATGTTATGATATTAATAAACTGATGTTTATCTCTCGAATGGTGGATACCTTTCTCCAAGGCTAAGAAAACACCATTGAGCTGAATCTGTCCAATGACCACACGTTCAGGTTTTTACTCACTATAATAACAACAGTGGGCAGCGCTTTTTCTTTTTTTTTTTTTTAATTATAAGCGCCTGTTCAGTTACATTTTTTTTCCAGTGTTGAAGAAATCATATCTGTCTCTCTTCCTGACTCTGTAGCATCTCTTGCTGTCCCTCCCCCAATGGGAAAGTAAAGGAGGACAGATCCATGCCGAGAAGGAAAGTGACTCTAAGAACATTGTGCACTAACTGCAAAGAGTTATCCAAGATTATAAAATCTCTAAATAAATTAAGCCTAATGACAAGCTGGGGCAGGGAGGGCTGTGTGTGGGGTAAAGCCCCAACATTAGACTGTGGAGCAGTACAACTGGAGTGCTGTCAAATGGCTTTGAGATGAGTTGGAGTGTTGTTTGTGACCTAGAATTCAATGTCCAGCATCAGTACCTGACCTCAGCAATGTATAGTCTTCAAACCAAGAGTGTTTCTGTCTTTGCAGAAGTTGTCACTGCAGAAAACAATAGCAAAATTTAGAACTTCTGACATCAGGAGAAACTCCTGGCCATATTGTGTATCACTCTCTTTCAGGAAATGATTTTGCATTGTTTCTCTTGGCTCATGTGTGAAGGTGTCGAGGGGATGACATTCCTTCTCTGAGCCGCAGGCTGTTCCCTTTGTCTCTGGAGAAAGAGGAGTGTCTTGGGGTGGAGCTTTCCTCCTGTAGATAAGCTTTAGAAGAGGAGTTCTGAAAGTGCACCTTCCACTTTCCATGTACCAGTGGCAAATTCCCCTCCGATCTCGGCCAGCTGAGAACTTTCCCTGCCTGTACGACTCGGGGACATCTTACGAGTTAAATAATTGAGGTAAGAAATTAGTTAAATGTGAACGTAGCTCTTTCTTTCATGCACTGTTACTGTATATTATTATTGCACTACTATGTTCTTTATAAATGGGAGTAAACCTTGAGGAACTGGCAGAGGAAGCAAACACGAGGGACGTTTTTGGTCAACTTGGGTCAGTGTGCTGTGGGATTTTATTTTTCACAGCTCAACTGCCTACAATAAAAAGGCTCTGCAAACATTTACACACAGCCACCTTTGACCATTCAAATTCAGTGAGCTGTAATGACTGTTAAACATATGTTAAGGGTGGATCACTCTTTTATACGGCCACTGGTTGATGATATACCTCTGTGTGCAAAAGTCTGGTCCAGTGAGATGCTTTTTTTTGACAGATTCTTTAAACAAACTTAAAGGTAGCAAGTTTTGTTGTGTTTACATTTTGGAAAAAGTAAAGCCTTTTTAATAGGCGCCTGAAATTTAGCACTGGTCCTGTTTTCTCTAATGTGATTAAAAATGTGCATCAAAACATGCGAAATATCCATTAAAATATACCAAAGTCTGTATACATCCATAATTATATAATACAGTTTTGTAAAACTTATAGATGTATATTTTTATTTTGTCTATTTAATTCTTGGCTGAATTTCACATACAGGAGAAAGTATTTATGTATAAATTAAAATAATAATAATAATAACAAAAAGCACGTATAAAATCTACAAATGAGCCATAACCTTGGGACAAGCCACATTTTAGGTCCGTTTTTTACCATTATGTAAAATTAAGCAAATACACAGTTATTTACATGTAAACATATAAACAAATCATGTCATTTGACCAGGGTTGCCCAAACTTTCACATATTACTGTGTATTGTAGAACATTCACCAGCTTTCAACAGCTTATGTCCCTCTAAATAACCAGCTCTGAAACCGTAAATGGTGCATGAATCAGCACACAATATTTGGTTATGTCAAGTGATGAATGTTAGTAAATGCCCAAAAGTCCTGCCCACATTTGCAGGAGGATGAAAATAAGTCGGTGCAGGAAAGGTGTCATTTCCGCCTCTATTCATGTCTTGTTTAGTTTTGGGTTTTTTTGCATCATAGTGAAAGAATGCTGTTCACTAAGGACCAGGTGCATGATGAAACCTGCGCACCGAAACCTGGGACAAATTCCACAATGAGTTATAAAATCTATCTTATTGCCCCACCAGCTCCACAGTACATTTATTCCAGGCACAGTCAGGATTTATTTCTGTTAGCTATTGCCTAAGAACTGGAGGATCAAGAATAGGGCAATGCTTCATGTCCCAGATTCCTGACACACTGAGCGAAAGTATTCCCACAGATTTGGCTGGATTGTGTTTTAGTAATCTGCACTACCTCAGGGTGCGCTGGTTGTGTTGTCATCTTGTAGCCTGTGCCACACCCATATAAAGAAATACAGGATTTTACTATAAGAAAAATGAATGCAGAATGTAACGATGGTGTTGCAAGTGCTGCTGCTACACTGCAAGGACGCTAAACTGCACTGACATCATTCAACTCACAAAAATGAAACAATAATCTGCTTTTAACCAGTCTAACTCCATCCATCAAATTATTTAATTTTCTCTTGTGCTACAAGGATGGATAATAAGTAAAGCCACAGGAGTCTTAAAATACAAAAATATGAACACCAGAATATCCTAAATGTCCGCTGAAATGAAGGGAATTAAACAGGAGTTTGTTTGTGTTTACTGCATGTCCAGCTTCTAGTGGCAATGGCCTTAGACTAGACAATGAAAAATAGTGGTAAGCTATATTTTTTTGTTGTTGTTGATGGAATTGAGCCATGTGAGCATTACAGATTGTATGTGTATTTTCATTGCTCCAGTGAAAACAGCTACACTGCTTCACAACACAAAGCGGGGGGTTTATACCTTCTGCTGGACTTTTGCCACAGGGCGTGGTGATATTAAGCTCATGTGCAGCTGCTCTAAAGCATAACCTATGTGTATGATGGCTACTACTGATTTATGCTGTGTAGGTTGTATAACACTATATGATACAGTGTCAATAACCACATAATCACATGTAATTACTTATCCAACAAAATGTGGCTTGAGGCAAGTACATGGTGATTTATGCATGGAGTTAGCATAGTGCTATTTATCTGGGTGTATGTTTCATTTACTTTTTAGGCACTCTGGCCTTGTAGCTCTTGAGGGCAAAAAAAAGAAAACCTTGAGAAACAGGCTTCAGAAAACAAACATTATTGCTTGATTTAGTGCAGTCATACCACCTTAAATATTCAAGGTCAAATATACTTTGTAAGATTTCTCTCTGTGTTGTGCTCCAATGAAATGAGTCCTGAAATAAAGGTATAGTCTCAGATTGTTTTACTATGTCATACCATTTTGAAGTTGAAAGCATAAATATAGTATTGTCCACAGGACCTAGATGCTGGCCGTTCAAATAATCTTCTTAGAAAAGCATTGCAGAATAGGATGGGATGCTTTGGAGCAGCTGTACATGAGGCTATGCTTGTTATACCAAAAGCATGGGCCAGAGCTGTATAAAGCCCTCAGTACTGGGCTGTGTAGCAGTGAAACTGCATTCTCTGTAATGACGAATCCAATCCAGTACCTTGATCTCTGTAATGTTCGTGACTGAAAGTCACCAAATCCTCACAACAATGTTCCATCAACTTGTGTAAAGCCTTCCTAGAAGAGCAGAGGCTGTTACTAAAGCAAAAGAGAACATATATCTCCTATGAATACCCTTCATTTCAGAAGAAATCCCAGAGTATAATGTCATCTACACACGCCTGGAGAAAGGAATGTCTGTAGGTCTTGTCAGTGCAGCCTGGGGGAGTCTGTGTTCTGTTCTGTGAGTGAAAAGTCATGGTGTAACTGTGTGACATAATGTGATAAACTACTCACTTTTAGACATACTGAATTAGTGTTTTATCACCATAAAGAACCGAGCTCTCCTGTTTACCATCAAAACATAGAAAATGATATTTACAAAAAAATGTTAATTTGAAAATAATAAGAGGAAGTATCTAATTACTTTGTTGTCCCTGAATGAAACAGTTTATGCTCCAAAAGAACTGGTCCCCTACATGGGAGTTGCCATGTAGTACATTCATTTATTCATATATAATGGCTGTGATATAGTTTGTAGAAGAAGCACTGTAGAAAATGACTGCTTACTCCTTTCACTTCTAAGGTTTGTCTTCTGTCTGTGATCTGTGCTGAGCTCTATGTATGCAACACTAGATCTAGGTTAATCACCATCTCACACATACAGCACATACTTAACCTTCCAAAAACAGATGAATGAGCAAGGTTTTATGTCCCACTGACGCTGTCTCTAAGGATTAGAGTCTGTTGTTTAAAGGACACGCCTAACACACAGCAACATTAGGGAGTTGTCTGGTGTGATAGTGTGATAGTATCTTATCTCTGAGATATGAGTAGATTATAGCATGAAAAACTTTTTCTTGTGCAGCTTGAAGAATGCACAATTCATGCATTTTTCAATATATATATATATAAAGCAAATTTTTTACAGCGCCTAGTGACTTTTTTTTCTAGTACAATCTTATTTAGTGCTGTAAACAGCGTCTCTACTGTTAAGTTCAGAAAGTAGATAACATTCCTGAAGTATGCGTTACATACCTCAATTAACTCTCGCTCTCCTACCTCTCCATATAATCATCTTGTTCTATTTCACTCTCACTCTCTCTCACACACAGACACATACAGATACATACACATGCCTGCTGCTCCTGTGGAGTAGATTGGTAGATTTCCTCTCCTACTTTAATTAATCCATCTGTTTATCTCTTAAAAAAAGTTTTTAAAACAGGAATATGGAGGTGTTCCTTGAGCTATGCTGCAGCAGTGTTCATTTCTCCAATAAAATTTCTTTGATGTCATGTTCGATGCTAAAGCTCTCCCTGAAACTTTCACTAGGCAAATTAACATTTATTTGATTCATTCATTGTCTGTAACCACTTATCCAGTTCAGGGTCATGGTGGGTCTGGAGCCTACCCGGAATCACTGGGCATAAAGCAAGAACACACCATGTAGTGTGTGCCAATCCTTCACCCACAAGACATCCCCCTTACACTTGTCCATTCCTCCTGTGGGAATATGCTAGTACAGACTGTTTACTTGCTGCATAACTTTTATTAAGCATAATGCTGATCAACAGGTGTATATTTATCAGCAAGATTATAGCACCATTTCCTCATTTAGCAACATCCTGGATTTCTAGTTTCACCACTGTTACTCAGGTCCTAATTTACCCTACACTAACAAACCCCTTTTATCTTGTGCCTTTAGTTTGGCCTTCTCCTGGCTGGTAATAAACCTGTCACATGATTGATCTGTGTATTTTGCATATATAAACTGTATTCAGTATATTTTCAGTCATTTACAGTGTGAATATTTATATAGTGTTCTTGTTTACACTTTTACAAATACACTTTATAATGTTTTAGAAAATATAAGCCTTTGTTAAGTAAATATAATTTAAATGTACATCTGTGTGGTTGACATAAGATAAATACATTTATTTGGCCTAAGCCCAGGCTGTAATACTATGAATAACCAAATTACCTTTTAGATATGTCAACAGAATGTGATACATACCCATGAAATACCTTCAATAAAAACTGATATGGCTGCCATTTGCACTGTAGGAAAATGTCCCCAGAGCTCTTTATATTTTTTTAGCTCTATGTATTGTGCATTATTTAATTATGATCATATATATATGGCATGAACATATTGCAGTATTTCAGCAATGTTTTTCTTCATTTTTTTCCATTCTCAGGTTTGGAAACAGATCTTTGGGAAAGAGAAAATGGCTGCTCAGGAAATTGGCAAACCTCAAGGAGCAGTGGCTGGGGTGTTCCTTGAAAATTCAAATGAGACCATTACCATATACCAAGCCCTTAAGAAACGACTCCTTAAACCTGGAACATGTTTGGCCCTTTTAGAAGCCCAAGCTGCCACTGAGGGAATCATTGACCCTATTAACAACAGGAAACTCTTGGTTGAAGAAGCTGTTGAAGAAGGAATTGTGGGACCAGAGATGAAGGAAAAACTGCAATCTGCAGAAAGGGCTAGAAAGAGCTACACAGATCCTTACACCAACCAGCCAATCTCACTATTCCAGGCCATCCAGAAAGATGTGATTCCCAAGGAATATGGAATCAGATTACTTGTGGCACAGATCTCAACTACTGGTGTTTATGATCCCATCAAAGAGTGCCCCATTTCTGAAGAGAAAGCTTGTGAAAGTGGACACTATGAGAAAGGTTTCTTCACAGACCAGGTGGACACACTGAAAGTCTTTTACAATCCAAACTCTCAAGAAAATCTCTCTTATCCACAACTGACAGAGAAATGTATTGTGGACTCAAAGACTGGCTTGCTCCTTTTCCCAGTCTATATTACATTCAAAGGTCTTCGCAGAGGTGTCACTTCCAATGAGCTGTTAGCTTCTAGAATTATTGATCAAAAAACCTATGATGATCTACAAAAGGGAAAGACCACAACAAATGATGTCATGCTCTCAGAGAAAGTGAAGGAGTATCTGGAGGGGAAAGGGAGCATTGGAGGTGTAGCAGTGCTCTCCACAAATGAGAAAATGAGCATCTATGAGGCAATGAAGAAAGGCATAATCATGCCCGGTACAGCACTGATTCTGCTGGAGGCACAGGCAGCTACAGGATTCTTAATTGACCCAGTTAAAAATAAAAACTACTGCGTGGTTGATGCCATAAAAAACAAACTGGTTGGCCCAGAGTATCATGCAAAACTTCTTTCAGCAGAACGTGCCGTCACTGGTTATAAAGATCCTTACACAGGCAAAACAGTTTCACTGTTTCAAGCTCTGACCAAAGATCTGATTGTGAAAGATCATGGTATCCGTTTACTTGAAGCACAGATTGCAACAGGTGGAATAATCGATCCAATATACAGTCACAGAGTCCCTGTAGATGTGGCATATAAGCGAGGTTACTTTGATGAGGACATGAATGCCATCCTTGAAGATTCTGGAGATGACACCAAAGGCTTCTTTGATCCAAACACAAAAGAAAATCTTACTTATCTGCAACTGATCAATCGTTGTGTCATTGACCCTGCCACAGGTCTCACATTGCTACCTTTGTATGAAGTCAATGCAGAACAAAATCACAACTTCATTGACTATAAAATCAAAGCAACCTTCAAAGAAGTAATGGTTACAGTGACATGTGGAATGTACAAAGGAATGACTGTATCACTTTGGGAGCTACTGATGTCAGAATACTTCACTGAAACACAGAGGAAAGACATTTTCCAGCAATACAGAACGGGCAGCCATACCATCAAGATGATAATCACCTACATACTTGAGGTTATTGAACATTCAGAGAAAACAACTAATATGACTTTTGAAGGCATCAGGGAAAAGGTCACAGCAGATCAACTCGCAGAGGCAGACATCATCACCCAGAATGATTTAGAGAAACTAAAAACTGGAAACATAACTGTAGAGGATATTAAAGAGGACGAATCTGTTCAAATATACCTACAAGGTAAAACAAGCATTGCAGGTGTCTTGCTTCCTGACTCTCAGGTTATGTCAATCTTTCAGGCCAGACGAAAAGGTGTGCTGAGACCGGGAACATCCCTCATCCTTCTGGAAGCCCAGGCAGCAACAGGATTCATCATTGATCCCATTGCTAATCGAAAATTTTCTGTTGATGATGCTGTGAAAGCTAGAGTAGTGGGACCTGAGCTTCATGCAAAACTTCTCTCAGCAGAAAGGGCAGTGACAGGCTATAGAGATCCATACACCAACAAAACCATATCTTTGTTCCAGGCCATGCAGAAAGAGCTGATCCTAAAAGATCATGGTATTCGTCTGCTGGAAGCCCAGATTGCCACTGGAGGAATCATTGACCCAGTCAACAGCCATCGAATTCCAGTCCACATAGCTTACAAAAAGGGGTACTTTGATACCCAAATGAATCAGGTCCTAAGTGATCCCTCTGATGACACAAAAGGATTCTTTGACCCAAACACTGAGGAAAACCTGACCTACCTGCAGCTAATGAAAAGATGTGTGACTGATTCTAGCACAGGCCTCCGTCTTTTGCCAATTAAGGAAAAGGAAAAGAGAGTCAAAATACATGACAATCTCAGAGAGACATTTCAAGCCACATATGTCACTGTGAAATATGGAAGATTCAGGAACAAGCAAGTCACCCTATGGGATCTAATTAACTCTGAATATTTATCAGAGGAGACAAGGCAGGAGCTCACAAAAAGGTACCTTTCCAAGACCATCACGATTGAGGAAATCATCACAATAATTCTGGAAACTATTGAGAAAAAAGAAGTTACAAGGAATGCTGATCTCTACATTAAGGGTCTTAGGAAAAGTATCTCCATATTAGAACTTCTGAAACTGACCATCATAGATGAGAAAACATACAAAGCTCTACTTGAAGGGAAACTTGCGCTCAAAGGCATTCTTCAGATGGACTCTATACAGAACTGTGTTGAAGGAACCAGCTCTATAGCAGGTGTGATAGTTCAATCATCAGGGCAGAAAATGAGCATCTATGAAGCCAAGAAAAAGGGCCTCCTTAGCCCAGGTACTGCTCTGTGTCTTCTGGAAGCACAAGCAGCCACTGGCTTCATTATTGATCCCATAAATAATGAAAAACTTACAGTTGAAGAAGCTTTGAAGCACAAACTAATCGGGCCAGAGTTATATGAAAAGCTCCTGTCTGCTGAGGGTGCAGTAACTGGGTACAATGATCCATACACAGGTGAAAACTTGTCCCTTTTCCAAGCCATGAAGAAGGATCTTGTTCTGCACCAGCATGGTATTCGTTTACTTGAGGCTCAAATTGCTACAGGTGGCATCATTGATCCTTTGACAAGCATACATCTGCCTCTTGAAGTTGCTTACAGTAAGGGCTATTTTGATGCAGATATCAACCAGGTTCTATTAGACCCAACCGATGACACCAAGGGATTTTTTGACCCCAACACACAAGAGAATTTAACTTACAAGGAGATGATGAAAAGATGCATCAAAGATTCAGACACAGGTTTCCTTTTTCTGCCACTGACTGCCAAAGGGAAAGGACAGCAAGAAACTGACAGAATCCTGTCTGATGCTGAAATAAAAAAGGACTTTGAGAAAACCACAGTTACTGTAACTGTTGGCTGCTTTGCTGGAAAATCTCTTTCTCTGTGGGAGCTGATTCATTCAGAGTACTTTACTCATGAGCAAAGGCAGAATTTCACTGAACAATACAGATCAAAGGTGACCAGAATTGAGAACATTGTCGCTACTGTCATTACAACCATCACAAATTTTGAAAAGAAAGAGGCAACTCTTCAAACAACAATGGGCTTAAGAAAACCTGTTTCTGTGCAACAGCTTTTTGATTATGGCATCATTGAAGCACAAATGTATCAGGAACTGCAGGATGGTAAAGTTAATTTGGAGCAAGTGATAAAACAGGATTCAGTGCAAGACTATTTGAAGGGCACAGGAAGCATTGCTGGTGTGAAAATTCAAACATCTGAAAAAGTGCTGACTATATATGAAGCCAAAACTAAAGGGCTGCTCAGTCCTGATATGGCATTGATATTGCTTGAAGCTCAGGCAGCAACAGGTTACATCATAGATCCCATAAAAAACAACTTTCTCTCTGTTGAAGAGGCTGCCAAACAGCAACTCATTGGGCCAGATCTGCTTGAGCACTTACTCCTAGCTGAACAAGCAGTTACTGGATTTGTAGATCCATACACAGGGGAGACAATTTGCCTACTTGAAGCCATAAACAATAATCTTATACCCACAAACCATGGCATAAGACTTTTGGAGGCCCAGTTTGCTACTGGAGGAATCATTGATCCCGTTCTTAGCCATCGACTGCCGACCAGTCATGCCCTAAAACGAGGATGTCTGGATAAGGAAACCAGTCAACTTCTTACCAAACCTGAAGAAAACACCAAATGGTATTATGACCAAAACACAAAAAAGCATTTGAATTACCAGCAGCTCAGAGAGAGATGTGTCGAAATGGCAAGCACCAGGCTTCTGCTTTTACCTGTTCCTGCAGATACCGAGATGTCTACATACACAGATGAGCAACTGAAAACGGTTTTCAAAGAAAAGTCTCTGATCAATGTTGCAGGGAAATTTGAGGGACGACGAGTGTCCTTGTGGGATGTACTTATGTCTGAGTACATCAGCAAAAGAAAGCGAACAGAGCTAATTGGAATGTATAAGTCAGGAAAACTAACACTGGATGAACTCTCACAAATGGTTACTGCAATTGTAATTGAAGTGACAACAAAACGACATTCATTTAAAGGTCTCAGAAAACAAGTTTCAGCAAGTGAGCTTTATGAATCAAAAATTATATCTAAAGAAATGCTAAACCAAATAATGTATGATGAAGTAACTGATGACGAAATTAATCAAACAGAGTCCATTAAAAAATTTCTTGGTGCAACAAACTGCATAGCTGGAGTAAGAGTTGAATCAACAAAACAAGTTTTAAGCATTTATGATGCCAAGTCCAAAGGCCTCCTGACTCCAGGAACCTCACTGGTCTTATTGGAGGCTCAAGCTGCTACTGGATTCATGATTGACCCAGTCAAGAACAAGAAGCTCTCAGTAGAGGAGGCAGTGGCTCAGAAAGTTGTGGGACCTGAATGGAAGGATAAACTTCTGTCTGCAGAGAGAGCAGTCACTGGCTACACTGACCCTCACACAGGTGACACCATCTCACTCTTCCAAGCCTTGAAGAAAGACCTGATTGTCAAAGACCATGGCATCCGTCTTCTGGAAGCACAGATTGCTACCGGGGGTATCATCGATCCAGTCTACAGCCATCGTGTCCCTGTGGAAGTGGCTTATCAGAGAGGATATTTTGATGAAGAAATGAACCAGATCCTCTCTGACCCAAGTGATGACACCAAGGGCTTCTTTGACCCAAACACAAAAGAAAATCTAACATACTTGCAGTTAGTTGAGAGGTGTGTAAAAGACCAGGAGACAGATCTTAATCTGCTTATGATTGTGAAGAAGGGAGATAATTATTTCTTCATTGATGAACAGACAAAGAAAATCCTTAAATCCACAACCACAAACAAAGTAGGAGGTAAATACAGGGGACAGACAGTAACACTCTGGGATCTCCTGCATTCGGAGTACATCACAGACAACAAAAGAAGAGACTTGGTCCAGCAGTTTAAATCTGGCACAATTACAATTGAACAATTCTTGGAGTATGTCCTGACAATAATTCAGCAGAAGACGTCCAGTGTGACAGTTACCACTACAACCACCACCACCACCACAGAAGCCAATGACACTACCTTCCAAGGCATCAAAAAAAAAGTGACTGCTGATGAACTGCTTAAGTGTAAAATCATTGACAAGAAACTCTATGAAGACCTGAGTGCTGGAAAGGTCACTGTTGATCACATCAGTGAAATGGACTCCGTCCGAAGGTATCTGCAGGGAACCGACTGCATTGCAGGGGTGTTTGTGCAGTCCACCAGAGAGACCATGAGCATCTATAATGCCAAGTCCAAAGGACTCCTGACTCCAGGAACCTCACTGGTCTTATTGGAGGCCCAGGCCGCTACTGGATTCATGATTGACCCAGTCAAGAACAAAAAACTCTCAGTAGAGGAGGCAGTGGGTCAGAAAGTTGTGGGACCTGAATGGAAGGATAAACTTCTGTCTGCAGAGAGAGCAGTCACTGGCTACACTGACCCTCACACAGGAAACACCATCTCACTATTCCAGGCCTTGAAGAAAGACCTGATTGTCAAAGACCATGGCATCCGTCTTCTGGAAGCACAGATTGCAACTGGGGGTATCATTGATCCAATTCATAGTCATCGTGTCCCTGTAGAAGTGGCCTATCAAAGAGGATATTTTGATGAAGAAATGAACCAGATCCTTTCTGACCCAAGTGATGACACCAAGGGCTTCTTTGACCCAAACACAAAAGAAAATCTCACCTACCTGCAGCTAATTGAGAGATGTGTGAAAGACCCAGAGACAGGCCTAAGCCTGCTTGTGATTGTGAAGAAGGGAGAGTACTACTTTTATGTCGATGAAGAGACGAAGAAAATCCTCAAGTCAACAACGACAAACAAGGCAGGTGGTAAATTCCAGGGACAGGTCGTAACCCTCTGGGATCTCCTGTACTCCAAATACATAACAGAGGAGAAGAGAAGGGACTTGGTCCAGCAGTTTAAATCTGGCACAATCACAATTGAACAATTCTTGGAGTATGTCCTGACAATAATTCAGCAGAAGACGTCCAGTGTGACAGTTACCACTACAACCACCACCACCACCACAGAAGCCAATGACACTACCTTCCAAGGCATCAAAAAAAAAGTGACTGCTGATGAACTGCTTAAGTGTAAAATCATTGACAAGAAACTCTATGAAGACCTGAGTGCTGGAAAGGTCACTGTTGATCACATCAGTGAAATGGACTCCGTCCGAAGGTATCTGCAGGGAACCGACTGCATTGCAGGGGTGTTTGTGCAGTCCACCAGAGAGACCATGAGCATCTATAATGCCAAGTCCAAAGGACTCCTGACTCCAGGAACCTCACTGGTCTTATTGGAGGCCCAGGCCGCTACTGGATTCATGATTGACCCAGTCAAGAACAAAAAACTCTCAGTAGAGGAGGCAGTGGGTCAGAAAGTTGTGGGACCTGAATGGAAGGATAAACTTCTGTCTGCAGAGAGAGCAGTCACTGGCTACACTGACCCTCACACAGGAAACACCATCTCACTATTCCAGGCCTTGAAGAAAGACCTGATTGTCAAAGACCATGGCATCCGTCTTCTGGAAGCACAGATTGCAACTGGGGGTATCATTGATCCAATTCATAGTCACCGTGTCCCTGTAGAAGTGGCCTATCAAAGAGGATATTTTGATGAAGAAATGAACCAGATCCTTTCTGACCCAAGTGATGACACCAAGGGCTTCTTTGACCCAAACACAAAAGAAAATCTCACCTACCTGCAGCTAATTGAGAGATGTGTGAAAGACCCAGAGACAGGCCTAAGCCTGCTTGTGATTGTGAAGAAGGGAGAGTACTACTTTTATGTCGATGAAGAGACGAAGAAAATCCTCAAGTCAACAACGACAAACAAGGCAGGTGGTAAATTCCAGGGACAGGTCGTAACCCTCTGGGATCTCCTGTACTCCAAATACATAACAGAGGAGAAGAGAAGGGACTTGGTCCAGCAGTTTAAATCTGGCACAATCACAATTGAACAATTCTTGGAGTATGTCCTGACAATAATTCAGCAGAAGACGTCCAGTGTGACAGTTACCACTACAACCACCACCACCACCACAGAAGCCAATGACACTACCTTCCAAGGCATCAAAAAAAAAGTGACTGCTGATGAACTGCTTAAGTGTAAAATCATTGACAAGAAACTCTATGAAGACCTGAATGCTGGAAAGGTCACTGTTGATCACATCAGTGAAATGGACTCCGTCCGAAGGTATCTGCAGGGAACCGACTGCATTGCAGGGGTGTTTGTGCAGTCCACCAGAGAGACCATGAGCATCTATAATGCCAAGTCCAAAGGACTCCTGACTCCAGGAACCTCACTGGTCTTATTGGAGGCCCAGGCCGCTACTGGATTCATGATTGACCCAGTCAAGAACAAAAAACTCTCAGTAGAGGAGGCAGTGGGTCAGAAAGTTGTGGGACCTGAATGGAAGGATAAACTTCTGTCTGCAGAGAGAGCAGTCACTGGCTACACTGACCCTCACACAGGAAACACCATCTCACTATTCCAGGCCTTGAAGAAAGACCTGATTGTCAAAGACCATGGCATCCGTCTTCTGGAAGCACAGATTGCAACTGGGGGTATCATTGATCCAATTCATAGTCACCGTGTCCCTGTAGAAGTGGCCTATCAAAGAGGATATTTTGATGAAGAAATGAACCAGATCCTTTCTGACCCAAGTGATGACACCAAGGGCTTCTTTGACCCAAACACAAAAGAAAATCTCACCTACCTGCAGCTAATTGAGAGATGTGTGAAAGACCCAGAGACAGGCCTAAGCCTGCTTGTGATTGTGAAGAAGGGAGAGTACTACTTTTATGTCGATGAAGAGACGAAGAAAATCCTCAAGTCAACAACGACAAACAAGGCAGGTGGTAAATTCCAGGGACAGGTCGTAACCCTCTGGGATCTCCTGTACTCCAAATACATAACAGAGGAGAAGAGAAGGGACTTGGTCCAGCAGTTTAAATCTGGCACAATCACAATTGAACAATTCTTGGAGTATGTCCTGACAATAATTCAGCAGAAGACGTCCAGTGTGACAGTTACCACTACAACCACCACCACCACCACAGAAGCCAATGACACTACCTTCCAAGGCATCAAAAAAAAAGTGACTGCTGATGAACTGCTTAAGTGTAAAATCATTGACAAGAAACTCTATGAAGACCTGAGTGCTGGAAAGGTCACTGTTGATCACATCAGTGAAATGGACTCCGTCCGAAGGTATCTGCAGGGAACCGACTGCATTGCAGGGGTGTTTGTGCAGTCCACCAGAGAGACCATGAGCATCTATAATGCCAAGTCCAAAGGACTCCTGACTCCAGGAACCTCACTGGTCTTATTGGAGGCCCAGGCCACTACTGGATTCATGATTGACCCAGTCAAGAACAAAAAACTCTCAGTAGAGGAGGCAGTGGGTCAGAAAGTTGTGGGACCTGAATGGAAGGATAAACTTCTGTCTGCAGAGAGAGCAGTCACTGGCTACACTGACCCTCACACAGGAAACACCATCTCACTATTCCAGGCCTTGAAGAAAGACCTGATTGTCAAAGACCATGGCATCCGTCTTCTGGAAGCACAGATTGCAACTGGGGGTATCATTGATCCAATTCATAGTCATCGTGTCCCTGTAGAAGTGGCCTATCAAAGAGGATATTTTGATGAAGAAATGAACCAGATCCTTTCTGACCCAAGTGATGACACCAAGGGCTTCTTTGACCCAAACACAAAAGAAAATCTCACCTACCTGCAGCTAATTGAGAGATGTGTGAAAGACCCAGAGACAGGCCTAAGCCTGCTTGTGATTGTGAAGAAGGGAGAGTACTACTTTTATGTCGATGAAGAGACGAAGAAAATCCTCAAGTCAACAACGACAAACAAGGCAGGTGGTAAATTCCAGGGACAGGTCGTAACCCTCTGGGATCTCCTGTACTCCAAATACATAACAGAGGAGAAGAGAAGGGACTTGGTCCAGCAGTTTAAATCTGGCACAATCACAGTTGAACAATTCTTGGAGTATGTCCTGACAATAATTCAGCAGAAGACGTCCAGTGTGACAGTTACCACTACAACCACCACCACCACCACAGAAGCCAATGACACTACCTTCCAAGGCATCAAAAAAAAAGTGACTGCTGATGAACTGCTTAAGTGTAAAATCATTGACAAGAAACTCTATGAAGACCTGAGTGCTGGAAAGGTCACTGTTGATCACATCAGTGAAATGGACTCCGTCCGAAGGTATCTGCAGGGAACCGACTGCATTGCAGGGGTGTTTGTGCAGTCCACCAGAGAGACCATGAGCATCTATAATGCCAAGTCCAAAGGACTCCTGACTCCAGGAACCTCACTGGTCTTATTGGAGGCCCAGGCCGCTACTGGATTCATGATTGACCCAGTCAAGAACAAAAAACTCTCAGTAGAGGAGGCAGTGGGTCAGAAAGTTGTGGGACCTGAATGGAAGGATAAACTTCTGTCTGCAGAGAGAGCAGTAACTGGCTACACTGACCCTCACACAGGAAACACCATCTCACTATTCCAGGCCTTGAAGAAAGACCTGATTGTCAAAGACCATGGCATCCGTCTTCTGGAAGCACAGATTGCAACTGGGGGTATCATTGATCCAATTCATAGTCATCGTGTCCCTGTAGAAGTGGCCTATCAAAGAGGATATTTTGATGAAGAAATGAACCAGATCCTTTCTGACCCAAGTGATGACACCAAGGGCTTCTTTGACCCAAACACAAAAGAAAATCTCACCTACCTGCAGCTAATTGAGAGATGTGTGAAAGACCCAGAGACAGGCCTAAGCCTGCTTGTGATTGTGAAGAAGGGAGAGTACTACTTTTATGTCGATGAAGAGACGAAGAAAATCCTCAAGTCAACAACGACAAACAAGGCAGGTGGTAAATTCCAGGGACAGGTCGTAACCCTCTGGGATCTCCTGTACTCCAAATACATAACAGAGGAGAAGAGAAGGGACTTGGTCCAGCAGTTTAAATCTGGCACAATCACAATTGAACAATTCTTGGAGTATGTCCTGACAATAATTCAGCAGAAGACGTCCAGTGTGACAGTTACCACTACAACCACCACCACCACCACAGAAGCCAATGACACTACCTTCCAAGGCATCAAAAAAAAAGTGACTGCTGATGAACTGCTTAAGTGTAAAATCATTGACAAGAAACTCTATGAAGACCTGAATGCTGGAAAGGTCACTGTTGATCACATCAGTGAAATGGACTCCGTCCGAAGGTATCTGCAGGGAACCGACTGCATTGCAGGGGTGTTTGTGCAGTCCACCAGAGAGACCATGAGCATCTATAATGCCAAGTCCAAAGGACTCCTGACTCCAGGAACCTCACTGGTCTTATTGGAGGCCCAGGCCGCTACTGGATTCATGATTGACCCAGTCAAGAACAAAAAACTCTCAGTAGAGGAGGCAGTGGGTCAGAAAGTTGTGGGACCTGAATGGAAGGATAAACTTCTGTCTGCAGAGAGAGCAGTCACTGGCTACACTGACCCTCACACAGGAAACACCATCTCACTATTCCAGGCCTTGAAGAAAGACCTGATTGTCAAAGACCATGGCATCCGTCTTCTGGAAGCACAGATTGCAACTGGGGGTATCATTGATCCAATTCATAGTCACCGTGTCCCTGTAGAAGTGGCCTATCAAAGAGGATATTTTGATGAAGAAATGAACCAGATCCTTTCTGACCCAAGTGATGACACCAAGGGCTTCTTTGACCCAAACACAAAAGAAAATCTCACCTACCTGCAGCTAATTGAGAGATGTGTGAAAGACCCAGAGACAGGCCTAAGCCTGCTTGTGATTGTGAAGAAGGGAGAGTACTACTTTTATGTCGATGAAGAGACGAAGAAAATCCTCAAGTCAACAACGACAAACAAGGCAGGTGGTAAATTCCAGGGACAGGTCGTAACCCTCTGGGATCTCCTGTACTCCAAATACATAACAGAGGAGAAGAGAAGGGACTTGGTCCAGCAGTTTAAATCTGGCACAATCACAGTTGAACAATTCTTGGAGTATGTCCTGACAATAATTCAGCAGAAGACGTCCAGTGTGACAGTTACCACTACAACCACCACCACCACCACAGAAGCCAATGACACTACCTTCCAAGGCATCAAAAAAAAAGTGACTGCTGATGAACTGCTTAAGTGTAAAATCATTGACAAGAAACTCTATGAAGACCTGAGTGCTGGAAAGGTCACTGTTGATCACATCAGTGAAATGGACTCCGTCCGAAGGTATCTGCAGGGAACCGACTGCATTGCAGGGGTGTTTGTGCAGTCCACCAGAGAGACCATGAGCATCTATAATGCCAAGTCCAAAGGACTCCTGACTCCAGGAACCTCACTGGTCTTATTGGAGGCCCAGGCCGCTACTGGATTCATGATTGACCCAGTCAAGAACAAAAAACTCTCAGTAGAGGAGGCAGTGGGTCAGAAAGTTGTGGGACCTGAATGGAAGGATAAACTTCTGTCTGCAGAGAGAGCAGTCACTGGCTACACTGACCCTCACACAGGAAACACCATCTCACTATTCCAGGCCTTGAAGAAAGACCTGATTGTCAAAGACCATGGCATCCGTCTTCTGGAAGCACAGATTGCAACTGGGGGTATCATTGATCCAATTCATAGTCATCGTGTCCCTGTAGAAGTGGCCTATCAAAGAGGATATTTTGATGAAGAAATGAACCAGATCCTTTCTGACCCAAGTGATGACACCAAGGGCTTCTTTGACCCAAACACAAAAGAAAATCTCACCTACCTGCAGCTAATTGAGAGATGTGTGAAAGACCCAGAGACAGGCCTAAGCCTGCTTGTGATTGTGAAGAAGGGAGAGTACTACTTTTATGTCGATGAAGAGACGAAGAAAATCCTCAAGTCAACAACGACAAACAAGGCAGGTGGTAAATTCCAGGGACAGGTCGTAACCCTCTGGGATCTCCTGTACTCCAAATACATAACAGAGGAGAAGAGAAGGGACTTGGTCCAGCAGTTTAAATCTGGCACAATCACAGTTGAACAATTCTTGGAGTATGTCCTGACAATAATTCAGCAGAAGACGTCCAGTGTGACAGTTACCACTACAACCACCACCACCACCACAGAAGCCAATGACACTACCTTCCAAGGCATCAAAAAAAAAGTGACTGCTGATGAACTGCTTAAGTGTAAAATCATTGACAAGAAACTCTATGAAGACCTGAGTGCTGGAAAGGTCACTGTTGATCACATCAGTGAAATGGACTCCGTCCGAAGGTATCTGCAGGGAACCGACTGCATTGCAGGGGTGTTTGTGCAGTCCACCAGAGAGACCATGAGCATCTATAATGCCAAGTCCAAAGGACTCCTGACTCCAGGAACCTCACTGGTCTTATTGGAGGCCCAGGCCGCTACTGGATTCATGATTGACCCAGTCAAGAACAAAAAACTCTCAGTAGAGGAGGCAGTGGGTCAGAAAGTTGTGGGACCTGAATGGAAGGATAAACTTCTGTCTGCAGAGAGAGCAGTCACTGGCTACACTGACCCTCACACAGGAAACACCATCTCACTATTCCAGGCCTTGAAGAAAGACCTGATTGTCAAAGACCATGGCATCCGTCTTCTGGAAGCACAGATTGCAACTGGGGGTATCATTGATCCAATTCATAGTCATCGTGTCCCTGTAGAAGTGGCCTATCAAAGAGGATATTTTGATGAAGAAATGAACCAGATCCTTTCTGACCCAAGTGATGACACCAAGGGCTTCTTTGACCCAAACACAAAAGAAAATCTCACCTACCTGCAGCTAATTGAGAGATGTGTGAAAGACCCAGAGACAGGCCTAAGCCTGCTTGTGATTGTGAAGAAGGGAGAGTACTACTTTTATGTCGATGAAGAGACGAAGAAAATCCTCAAGTCAACAACGACAAACAAGGCAGGTGGTAAATTCCAGGGACAGGTCGTAACCCTCTGGGATCTCCTGTACTCCAAATACATAACAGAGGAGAAGAGAAGGGACTTGGTCCAGCAGTTTAAATCTGGCACAATCACAATTGAACAATTCTTGGAGTATGTCCTGACAATAATTCAGCAGAAGACGTCCAGTGTGACAGTTACCACTACAACCACCACCACCACCACAGAAGCCAATGACACTACCTTCCAAGGCATCAAAAAAAAAGTGACTGCTGATGAACTGCTTAAGTGTAAAATCATTGACAAGAAACTCTATGAAGACCTGAGTGCTGGAAAGGTCACTGTTGATCACATCAGTGAAATGGACTCCGTCCGAAGGTATCTGCAGGGAACCGACTGCATTGCAGGGGTGTTTGTGCAGTCCACCAGAGAGACCATGAGCATCTATAATGCCAAGTCCAAAGGACTCCTGACTCCAGGAACCTCACTGGTCTTATTGGAGGCCCAGGCCGCTACTGGATTCATGATTGACCCAGTCAAGAACAAAAAACTCTCAGTAGAGGAGGCAGTGGGTCAGAAAGTTGTGGGACCTGAATGGAAGGATAAACTTCTGTCTGCAGAGAGAGCAGTCACTGGCTACACTGACCCTCACACAGGAAACACCATCTCACTATTCCAGGCCTTGAAGAAAGACCTGATTGTCAAAGACCATGGCATCCGTCTTCTGGAAGCACAGATTGCAACTGGGGGTATCATTGATCCAATTCATAGTCATCGTGTCCCTGTAGAAGTGGCCTATCAAAGAGGATATTTTGATGAAGAAATGAACCAGATCCTTTCTGACCCAAGTGATGACACCAAGGGCTTCTTTGACCCAAACACAAAAGAAAATCTCACCTACCTGCAGCTAATTGAGAGATGTGTGAAAGACCCAGAGACAGGCCTAAGCCTGCTTGTGATTGTGAAGAAGGGAGAGTACTACTTTTATGTCGATGAAGAGACGAAGAAAATCCTCAAGTCAACAACGACAAACAAGGCAGGTGGTAAATTCCAGGGACAGGTCGTAACCCTCTGGGATCTCCTGTACTCCAAATACATAACAGAGGAGAAGAGAAGGGACTTGGTCCAGCAGTTTAAATCTGGCACAATCACAATTGAACAATTCTTGGAGTATGTCCTGACAATAATTCAGCAGAAGACGTCCAGTGTGACAGTTACCACTACAACCACCACCACCACCACAGAAGCCAATGACACTACCTTCCAAGGCATCAAAAAAAAAGTGACTGCTGATGAACTGCTTAAGTGTAAAATCATTGACAAGAAACTCTATGAAGACCTGAGTGCTGGAAAGGTCACTGTTGATCACATCAGTGAAATGGACTCCGTCCGAAGGTATCTGCAGGGAACCGACTGCATTGCAGGGGTGTTTGTGCAGTCCACCAGAGAGACCATGAGCATCTATAATGCCAAGTCCAAAGGACTCCTGACTCCAGGAACCTCACTGGTCTTATTGGAGGCCCAGGCCGCTACTGGATTCATGATTGACCCAGTCAAGAACAAAAAACTCTCAGTAGAGGAGGCAGTGGGTCAGAAAGTTGTGGGACCTGAATGGAAGGATAAACTTCTGTCTGCAGAGAGAGCAGTCACTGGCTACACTGACCCTCACACAGGAAACACCATCTCACTATTCCAGGCCTTGAAGAAAGACCTGATTGTCAAAGACCATGGCATCCGTCTTCTGGAAGCACAGATTGCAACTGGGGGTATCATTGATCCAATTCATAGTCACCGTGTCCCTGTAGAAGTGGCCTATCAAAGAGGATATTTTGATGAAGAAATGAACCAGATCCTTTCTGACCCAAGTGATGACACCAAGGGCTTCTTTGACCCAAACACAAAAGAAAATCTCACCTACCTGCAGCTAATTGAGAGATGTGTGAAAGACCCAGAGACAGGCCTAAGCCTGCTTGTGATTGTGAAGAAGGGAGAGTACTACTTTTATGTCGATGAAGAGACGAAGAAAATCCTCAAGTCAACAACGACAAACAAGGCAGGTGGTAAATTCCAGGGACAGGTCGTAACCCTCTGGGATCTCCTGTACTCCAAATACATAACAGAGGAGAAGAGAAGGGACTTGGTCCAGCAGTTTAAATCTGGCACAATCACAATTGAACAATTCTTGGAGTATGTCCTGACAATAATTCAGCAGAAGACGTCCAGTGTGACAGTTACCACTACAACCACCACCACCACCACAGAAGCCAATGACACTACCTTCCAAGGCATCAAAAAAAAAGTGACTGCTGATGAACTGCTTAAGTGTAAAATCATTGACAAGAAACTCTATGAAGACCTGAGTGCTGGAAAGGTCACTGTTGATCACATCAGTGAAATGGACTCCGTCCGAAGGTATCTGCAGGGAACCGACTGCATTGCAGGGGTGTTTGTGCAGTCCACCAGAGAGACCATGAGCATCTATAATGCCAAGTCCAAAGGACTCCTGACTCCAGGAACCTCACTGGTCTTATTGGAGGCCCAGGCCGCTACTGGATTCATGATTGACCCAGTCAAGAACAAAAAACTCTCAGTAGAGGAGGCAGTGGGTCAGAAAGTTGTGGGACCTGAATGGAAGGATAAACTTCTGTCTGCAGAGAGAGCAGTCACTGGCTACACTGACCCTCACACAGGAAACACCATCTCACTATTCCAGGCCTTGAAGAAAGACCTGATTGTCAAAGACCATGGCATCCGTCTTCTGGAAGCACAGATTGCAACTGGGGGTATCATTGATCCAATTCATAGTCACCGTGTCCCTGTAGAAGTGGCCTATCAAAGAGGATATTTTGATGAAGAAATGAACCAGATCCTTTCTGACCCAAGTGATGACACCAAGGGCTTCTTTGACCCAAACACAAAAGAAAATCTCACCTACCTGCAGCTAATTGAGAGATGTGTGAAAGACCCAGAGACAGGCCTAAGCCTGCTTGTGATTGTGAAGAAGGGAGAGTACTACTTTTATGTCGATGAAGAGACAAAGAAAATCCTCAAGTCAACAACGACAAACAAGGCAGGTGGTAAATTCCAGGGACAGGTCGTAACCCTCTGGGATCTCCTGTACTCCAAATACATAACAGAGGAGAAGAGAAGGGACTTGGTCCAGCAGTTTAAATCTGGCACAATCACAATTGAACAATTCTTGGAGTATGTCCTGACAATAATTCAGCAGAAGACGTCCAGTGTGACAGTTACCACTACAACCACCACCACCACCACAGAAGCCAATGACACTACCTTCCAAGGCATCAAAAAAAAAGTGACTGCTGATGAACTGCTTAAGTGTAAAATCATTGACAAGAAACTCTATGAAGACCTGAGTGCTGGAAAGGTCACTGTTGATCACATCAGTGAAATGGACTCCGTCCGAAGGTATCTGCAGGGAACCGACTGCATTGCAGGGGTGTTTGTGCAGTCCACCAGAGAGACCATGAGCATCCATAATGCCAAGTCCAAAGGACTCCTGACTCCAGGAACCTCACTGGTCTTATTGGAGGCCCAGGCCGCTACTGGATTCATGATTGACCCAGTCAAGAACAAAAAACTCTCAGTAGAGGAGGCAGTGGGTCAGAAAGTTGTGGGACCTGAATGGAAGGATAAACTTCTGTCTGCAGAGAGAGCAGTCACTGGCTACACTGACCCTCACACAGGAAACACCATCTCACTATTCCAGGCCTTGAAGAAAGACCTGATTGTCAAAGACCATGGCATCCGTCTTCTGGAAGCACAGATTGCAACTGGGGGTATCATTGATCCAATTCATAGTCATCGTGTCCCTGTAGAAGTGGCCTATCAAAGAGGATATTTTGATGAAGAAATGAACCAGATCCTTTCTGACCCAAGTGATGACACCAAGGGCTTCTTTGACCCAAACACAAAAGAAAATCTCACCTACCTGCAGCTAATTGAGAGATGTGTGAAAGACCCAGAGACAGGCCTAAGCCTGCTTGTGATTGTGAAGAAGGGAGAGTACTACTTTTATGTCGATGAAGAGACAAAGAAAATCCTCAAGTCAACAACGACAAACAAGGCAGGTGGTAAATTCCAGGGACAGGTCGTAACCCTCTGGGATCTCCTGTACTCCAAATACATAACAGAGGAGAAGAGAAGGGACTTGGTCCAGCAGTTTAAATCTGGCACAATCACAATTGAACAATTCTTGGAGTATGTCCTGACAATAATTCAGCAGAAGACGTCCAGTGTGACAGTTACCACTACAACCACCACCACCACCACAGAAGCCAATGACACTACCTTCCAAGGCATCAAAAAAAAAGTGACTGCTGATGAACTGCTTAAGTGTAAAATCATTGACAAGAAACTCTATGAAGACCTGAGTGCTGGAAAGGTCACTGTTGATCACATCAGTGAAATGGACTCCGTCCGAAGGTATCTGCAGGGAACCGACTGCATTGCAGGGGTGTTTGTGCAGTCCACCAGAGAGACCATGAGCATCTATAATGCCAAGTCCAAAGGACTCCTGACTCCAGGAACCTCACTGGTCTTATTGGAGGCCCAGGCCGCTACTGGATTCATGATTGACCCAGTCAAGAACAAAAAACTCTCAGTAGAGGAGGCAGTGGGTCAGAAAGTTGTGGGACCTGAATGGAAGGATAAACTTCTGTCTGCAGAGAGAGCAGTCACTGGCTACACTGACCCTCACACAGGAAACACCATCTCACTATTCCAGGCCTTGAAGAAAGACCTGATTGTCAAAGACCATGGCATCCGTCTTCTGGAAGCACAGATTGCAACTGGGGGTATCATTGATCCAATTCATAGTCACCGTGTCCCTGTAGAAGTGGCCTATCAAAGAGGATATTTTGATGAAGAAATGAACCAGATCCTTTCTGACCCAAGTGATGACACCAAGGGCTTCTTTGACCCAAACACAAAAGAAAATCTCACCTACCTGCAGCTAATTGAGAGATGTGTGAAAGACCCAGAGACAGGCCTAAGCCTGCTTGTGATTGTGAAGAAGGGAGAGTACTACTTTTATGTCGATGAAGAGACAAAGAAAATCCTCAAGTCAACAACGACAAACAAGGCAGGTGGTAAATTCCAGGGACAGGTCGTAACCCTCTGGGATCTCCTGTACTCCAAATACATAACAGAGGAGAAGAGAAGGGACTTGGTCCAGCAGTTTAAATCTGGCACAATCACAATTGAACAATTCTTGGAGTATGTCCTGACAATAATTCAGCAGAAGACGTCCAGTGTGACAGTTACCACTACAACCACCACCACCACCACAGAAGCCAATGACACTACCTTCCAAGGCATCAAAAAAAAAGTGACTGCTGATGAACTGCTTAAGTGTAAAATCATTGACAAGAAACTCTATGAAGACCTGAGTGCTGGAAAGGTCACTGTTGATCACATCAGTGAAATGGACTCCGTCCGAAGGTATCTGCAGGGAACCGACTGCATTGCAGGGGTGTTTGTGCAGTCCACCAGAGAGACCATGAGCATCTATAATGCCAAGTCCAAAGGACTCCTGACTCCAGGAACCTCACTGGTCTTATTGGAGGCCCAGGCCGCTACTGGATTCATGATTGACCCAGTCAAGAACAAAAAACTCTCAGTAGAGGAGGCAGTGGGTCAGAAAGTTGTGGGACCTGAATGGAAGGATAAACTTCTGTCTGCAGAGAGAGCAGTCACTGGCTACACTGACCCTCACACAGGAAACACCATCTCACTATTCCAGGCCTTGAAGAAAGACCTGATTGTCAAAGACCATGGCATCCGTCTTCTGGAAGCACAGATTGCAACTGGGGGTATCATTGATCCAATTCATAGTCATCGTGTCCCTGTAGAAGTGGCCTATCAAAGAGGATATTTTGATGAAGAAATGAACCAGATCCTTTCTGACCCAAGTGATGACACCAAGGGCTTCTTTGACCCAAACACAAAAGAAAATCTCACCTACCTGCAGCTAATTGAGAGATGTGTGAAAGACCCAGAGACAGGCCTAAGCCTGCTTGTGATTGTGAAGAAGGGAGAGTACTACTTTTATGTCGATGAAGAGACAAAGAAAATCCTCAAGTCAACAACGACAAACAAGGCAGGTGGTAAATTCCAGGGACAGGTCGTAACCCTCTGGGATCTCCTGTACTCCAAATACATAACAGAGGAGAAGAGAAGGGACTTGGTCCAGCAGTTTAAATCTGGCACAATCACAATTGAACAATTCTTGGAGTATGTCCTGACAATAATTCAGCAGAAGACGTCCAGTGTGACAGTTACCACTACAACCACCACCACCACCACAGAAGCCAATGACACTACCTTCCAAGGCATCAAAAAAAAAGTGACTGCTGATGAACTGCTTAAGTGTAAAATCATTGACAAGAAACTCTATGAAGACCTGAGTGCTGGAAAGGTCACTGTTGATCACATCAGTGAAATGGACTCCGTCCGAAGGTATCTGCAGGGAACCGACTGCATTGCAGGGGTGTTTGTGCAGTCCACCAGAGAGACCATGAGCATCTATAATGCCAAGTCCAAAGGACTCCTGACTCCAGGAACCTCACTGGTCTTATTGGAGGCCCAGGCCGCTACTGGATTCATGATTGACCCAGTCAAGAACAAAAAACTCTCAGTAGAGGAGGCAGTGGGTCAGAAAGTTGTGGGAACTGAATGGAAGGATAAACTTCTGTCTGCAGAGAGAGCAGTCACTGGCTACACTGACCCTCACACAGGAAATACCATCTCACTATTCCAGGCCTTGAAGAAAGACCTGATTGTCAAAGATCATGGCATCCGTCTTCTGGAAGCACAGATTGCAACTGGGGGTATCATTGATCCAATTCATAGTCATCGTGTCCCTGTAGAAGTGGCCTATCAAAGAGGATATTTTGATGAAGAAATGAACCAGATCCTTTCTGACCCAAGTGATGACACCAAGGGCTTCTTTGACCCAAACACAAAAGAAAATCTCACCTACCTGCAGCTAGTTGAGAGATGTATAAAAGATCCTAAAACTGGACTTACTTTACTCTTTTTAAAGAAATAGATATAGAAATAAAAACAAACCTTTACTTAAAAATATCAATGACTCTCCTATTCATGGTACCCAATTTGGTTTAGAGCTGACGTTTATAAATTGGGCTAATTAATATTGGAAAAATATGGTGAATTCTTTGATGAGGGCATATATTTTATGCACATATACCAACTTTTACATCTTGTAAATACTCAAATATTCCGTATTAATAATGATTTTGTATAAAAGAATTCTGAGAATTTTATATTTCTGGGTGTGTATGGGTTTTTAGTTTATCGGTATTCCTTTTTCTGTACTGTTCATTTTAAAGTGTTGAAAACATGGCATGCATTTTTCTTTTACAATCATTAAGGCAAAATATTAAGAAAACTGTGTTACAGCTTGGCTGAAAATGTCTGAGGACTGTGAGTAGTTAAGACCTAGAAGTCTTTTATTTGGAGCTCATGTAGGGGACTAGAAAGCATGCTTGATGGCAAGAAATGAAAATGCACTGAGTATATGAAAATATACATCTTTATTCAAACTTTTTAATCATTCTTTAGTACTAAGAAGTTTAATGTTTCTTTGTTTCTTTATCAGCTGCACTTTAATGCAATGTTTATTACAGTTAATAAACAGCTTTATCCCATATCCTGTGCTTGTGTGAAAATCAATATAAATATACCTGTCAGTAATACTTTGGCAAGTTGGAATGAAGTGCTTCAATGTAAAGTAACTGAATGCATCAACTCCTACCACTTCCTAGAAGAGTTTTAATAACACAGTTACTTCTTGGTAAAATATCAGGAAAAAACATTAAATCTAAAGCCTTTCACCAGTGTCACCCAGCGTAAATGAATTGCACGTAAATTAATTGTTGGGACAACCTGTACATTTCCATGTTGTTGTTTTTAAATGTCGTAGAGAATTTTAAAAACCAGCAATTTAATGAAGAATTGACCAGTCAAACGGGGGACAAAATGTAAATAAAACAGATTTTTTCCTCAATAAGTGACATTCATAGTTGACATTGGTTTTGTTCCGACAGACATTAAGTGACAACGATAATACATATTTAAAAACATACATGGAATGCACTTTTAATGCAAGTTTTCAAGAATCATATTCAAAACCAGGCACTGGATTAGGCCAAGTGGTCTAGTAGCTGTTGAATGTCCTCTTGGCCTCGATAAACCCGTTTGAGTCCCCGTGGAAGATAACGACAAGACGACAGATTCAAGTAGGTTAGAGCTGTAGACTGAGCCACGAGTAACCTGTGAAATCAAAATCAATTACTCTTGTTAATTTGACAGAAGATGAAAGGTTAAATGATCAGTAGTGTAGAGTTCAACAGTCCCTGGGATAATTGGTTACTTTGTTAACTTTTCCTAAGTGAAAATTTCTAAATACAGGAGAACTGGACAAAAATCCCCAGACTAGTACGCAAAATTAAGTTTTGCAAATTATGCAAATTAGTGCAAAATTAAACTGAGTGGAGTTAAATTTTGACTAATCAATTTTTGAAATGT
Source organism: Hoplias malabaricus (assembly GCF_029633855.1). Lineage (NCBI taxonomy): Eukaryota > Metazoa > Chordata > Actinopteri > Characiformes > Erythrinidae > Hoplias > Hoplias malabaricus. The sequence goes on along the minus strand of NC_089805.1, from coordinate 11,359,779 downwards.
CAGGACCAAAAGAATCTGGGAAAAAAAAAAAAAAAAAGATTTCGTCTCTATGCCTCAAGGTCTAGAAGATATAGACCTAAACACTATATATAGGCCTAAATACACACCATTAGGCTAATCAGTGTAATTTATTTTGTCCTCCGAGATGCACGCCAACTACATCTACCCTCCAAATGTGGTTTCTGTACGACCTATGGTCTCTTCCCTACAACGATGAAGAGGCTCCAGAAAATGAATTCATAGATCATTGAGGGTTTCGTACCACTGTCTATGCTTGGCACTGTTCCTACTGTTCCTGCCCAAGCTGAGAGGTCCAAGGTGTCAACAAACCACGCAATCTGACCAGGGCTATTCAAACATTTTTTATATTATATTGATTAAATATATAATGCCTTAGACATCACTGTGGTGTAGATGAGCTATTGTGTTCTGAGAGGTAGGAGTTATTCATTACCTGAGAGCTAAAGAGGAGATCTTTGTCCCGCTGAGATTAAGTGAGCGGAAGTTCTCAGCTGTGGGGCCGTGAGCCAGATGACCCATGGCGATCTCCAGGTCCTCTGTAGAGAATGGCTGGTTTGTGAGATCCAGCTCTCTCAGAGAACTGCTCCATTTCTGAGTCAGCAAGTGAAGACCTTTGTTGGATGCCACCATTGCATTGCTGTTAAAATACAGCCCCCAGTAGAAACACTCAAGAGCTAAAGCACAATCAGAGAATAAGAGAATATGTTGTAAATTATGTAGGTGAAGCACAAGTGAAACATTATACAACCAAAAAAAAAAAAATACATTTGAGCCTAGTAACTTGTGAAAAGTCAGGAACTACTGGTCTAGTGCTTGAAATACAGACTACTTTATGTAATCAGCAATGAAAAACAGGGTCACGGGAGGCTTTAAAAAGTATGCAGACTAATGTTTATAATTATACAACTACGAAGTGCTCCTGTGTGGTCAGTAGAGCTGAGAGAATGGACAGTGAGTGTAGAAACCAAGAGGCAAATGTATTGTTACAGCTGATCAGTGGGTATATAAGCTGTAATAAGAGCATACATTTTAGCATAGTGTTTCTTACATATAATGGGATGCAATGGCTTGGAAAGTGTCTCCAAACATTTGCATAAATACCAATCACACACATTGTGATTATACAGAGAAATGCTCAATTAGAATTAATTATGAATAACTGCTGGCAATAAACTGTTTATTCACTAAACACTAATCAATCATCAAAGATTTATTTCTAATAAGAGATAAGCTTCTTATCTCTGTAGTCATTAAAACATGTTTACCTTGGCAAGGCAGATTGTAGAGTCCTGTGGCTGTGACCCGAGAGCAGCCACGGAGGTCTAGAACCCGAAGGAGAGGAGAACCATGGAGAACGTTCAGCAAGTCTTGGTCTGTCATAAATGAATGAGAGGAAGAGGCGATACACAGTTCCTCCAGCAGCGGGAAACCAAGCGTGGAGCTGGGAGAGTTACGGATGGTTTTTGGAATGGGGCTGACGTTCATTAGCCTAAAAACCTAAACCAGGAAAATCAGGAAGTAAAAACAGCAACAGCTAAAAGAGGAGGTGCGCTCCAGAGGTGCTCAGCGGTCTAAGACATGGGCCTATCGTCAGGATGTCACTGGTTTGATCTCTGTTAATGCCTCAGGCATCCAAGGCCAGAAGTCAGAGACAACAATAAAAAAAAAATCGTAATAATAGGTTTCATTTATATAGTGACTTTCTCATACTCAAAGTTGCTTTATATCAATACATGGGGGAATTTTTTTTTTTTCAGCAATGAACTGATGAAAATACAGAGGGGAAATAAAGGTGTTTTCAATTGATATTTTAAAGAAGAGAAAGAAGCACAGAGATTGAGGTAATGTCTGAATTTGAGGATGGAAAGAAGACCTGCATTGGAGGACCCAAGTGTACAGGAAGGGCAGTAAGGCTGTCAGAGTCTTCAATATCATTACAAATATAGAGTGGAAGTCCCTATCGGGTGATATGACAGATCTGGGGAGGTGGCACTCTTCGAACTATAGTTTGCCCAGTGGTGTTGCATTAGGGGCAGTTCATAAAGAGGTGATGGAAGCACATGCCTGCCTTCACCCTGCCAGACTGGTGGGTCACTGTGTGGGCCTGGGAGGGTCCAAGCTCTAGGCTATATGTTGTTCTGCATACTTTGTTTCCAGTGGTCACAGGAGACTGTTGGTTGAATATTTTTTGATTATGGACTATTCACAGTGCAGCAGTGACATCGAGTGGTTTAAAAACTCCAGCAGCACTGCTGTGTCTGATCCACTCGCACCAGCACAACACACACTAACACACCACCACCACGTCAGTGTCACTGCAGCGCTGAGAATGACCCACCACCACATCACACCTGCTCTGTGGGGGTCCTGAGCCCTGAGGAACAGTGATAAAAGACAGTAAGCTAAGTCTGACGAGCAACAGAATGAGGACTAGAGTGTGTAATCTAGAACTACAGTAACCTCAACAAATTTTAAAGAGATATACTTAGTGTTTTTATAAATCTGTGCCATTATCATGTAGTTTTTAAGGTGGTTCACAAAAAAAACATATCTTCAATTTATTTAGTGTCATTATTAAATACTTGAATAAATGACTAATGCTCTTCTGAGTTTGTATGACGATTAGTTCTCTTCGGGGTTATGTTTGTATGTGTATGTAGCTTGCTGTAAATATAGACGTTCACCTGGAGCTTTGGGCAGCCCGCCTGCAGAGCCTGTATACAGATCGGAAGAGGGCAATATCCACTGTCCAACTTTGTATTGATCTCCAATACTCGGAGCTCAGGGCAACACCCTCTCTGTGAACAAACACGTTTTATCACTTCACGTACACACTTCGGCAATGAATTGTGTTCTTAAAAACAGAAATGAGGTAGTGAAAAGAGAACTGCTGCCTTACGCATAAAACACCAAGTAGTTTGTCACTTTTTGTGCTGTGTGTAAAAAAAAGCCTTTTGAGTTGACTTCCATGCGTCTCGAGGAAGGAAACCAGGCCATTGTCCTGAAACTACAAAAAACACCAGAGAATTACACGAAAGTCAACATCAAACAGATTTCGTGACCAAGTCTGTGATTAGGATTATGTTCCACGAATTCAGCTTCAACCAAATGACCAACACTTTTCATATATAACGCAGTGTCTTTCATTCATGCTATCTTTTCTCATCCAGTCCCCGTTTGTTCTCCTCCAAACGTGTTGTCTAATGTGTTAGGAACGTTCCGTGTAGAAGGACTTTATTACTAATACACTTCCCAGGCCTTAACACACGACATATTCTTAACTCATTTCAACATTACATATTCTTTCATTTTTAGCGTTTCCTTATGCATTTTGGCTGCTTCTTTTTAATTTTCAAAAGTGGAGAGTCACATGTCTCTAGGAAAGGAACTGAAGTGTCTGGTGGGACTGGAAATCATTAAACTGAAAGAAACTTTTATTCGTTTTATGTCAAAAGTTTTACCTGCTTCATTTTCAGCCCTACACCAGATATTTTATTTCAGCCGGTAAGAAAACCACAGCAGGAAGATCTCGGGTATTATTTTATTACAGAAACTGATAGAATCCCAGGTCTATGTAAAGCACTGTAACACAATCACTTCATACAAACCTCTGTGTGCTGGACATTTATACTCTGCAGAGAAGGACAGGTGGTGCTGAGCGTTTCAAAAGCTTCTTTTGTCACACCCTGGCAGTACGACAGCTTCAGAGACCTGAGATGTACGCTGGATTGAGCTACAGTCTAAAATTAAATACAAATATTTATTTAAATTTAAATATTACAGGTAAGGGAAAAACAGGTGAATCAGTTGTTGATCATGAGCTACACAATTTAAAGGCAGGGGAAGCACCGATCATTTACATTTAACAAAGCCCCAGATGAAACATGATTCATTACTTGGCTCCACTTTCCTGATGGATCAGGGCCTCATAATTACATGTCATAGTATTTAATGATGTGGGTTTTAAATTCATTTACATCCTCTTCCCCTTTCCACTTGCTGTGTTTAGTAGGCTGTGACTCTTTGATTTTATGCTTATTTTAAACTTGGTGGAGCATATCCATATTTCAGAGATGGTATGTTCACACCCCTGTGCTACAATCAATTATTTAATCATAGCCAAGCTTTCCCTGATTTGGTTCAGTTCTCTCATCTCCCGCACTCTTGTAGGCACCAGATCCCTGAGAAAATTAGTCTTTCATCAGGCAGAAAACTGCACCATATAGCAGCAAAATATTTTTAGGAATGTGAGTTAAATGTTTGTACATTAGATGTTTTTATTTAAAGCAAAATGAAAATGCCCAACATTTTCAGCTTCCAACAGGCTCAGCTATGTTTACAATACATTTAGTCTAGTATCTACAGATACACAAACCAGGCCACTAGGTGTCAGTAAAACAGCTGTTTGGTTGTGATTCTAAATACCTTAACAACGAAGTCCACTTGTTTTTTCCAGTGACAGAGTGAGAAATCCCTCAGCTGGGAGAACCTTGGAAAAACGTTAAAAGGAGGAACAGCTTCTGCGTGATACAGACCTGTTTTAATCACGTGTTTACTGATTTTATACGTGCTTAAAATACAGATAAGACAAGACCACTGACCTGTCTTCTGCTAGCCACGTTATAGTGTTCGTAATCTTCTGTTGAGTTCCAGGTGCCTGACTCTTACCAGGTTCTGTCCAGCAGAAACCGATAGTAACATTACGCCACAAAGTCAGAGACGACGCAGCACTGTTCCACAGACGACACACTCTCCCGACCCTGTCACAATAAAAGTAATATCAAAGGGTTACTGCACAAACATCTGGACAATCACCAGCTTTCAAACTCTCTGCTTTAAGATGTGAATGTGAATGAGAGAGGTTTGATGTTAAATGGTTAACTCTGGAGACTTATTCACAGTGGTGGCGAATGAAGCCGAACGTCTGCTTCTAAAAGCTCCTCAAAGAAATTTCACATGAACTGGGTATAAACACACAGCTAATGTCTTATATGTTTTTGTCAGTAGCTCTGAGAATATCTTGTATTTGAATTGCATATGTGGGGGAATGGTACGGTACATTTAGGGACTTATAGGGCAAAATGGTGCACAAAGAATACCCATTTACCCGCTTTTTCGCCTGGTTCCATTCACCACCACTTTAAAGGAAATATGAATCAGAGCAATCCTGGCCAGAACCTTCTCTGTTTCACACCAAATCACTCTCAACTACTTTATTTACAGCCAAACGAACATTAAAAGCCCCACTAGACTGTGTCACTCAGGCTACATTCACACAGAAGGTTAAGGTGGCCCAAATCTGATCTAGTTCTTCATGAGTGACACTGATGTGGGGAAAAAAATAAACACTTTGGGCCACTTTCAGACAGGTACCGATATCTGACCCCGAAACCAAAATCTGATCCACAGCAGTGAGCCTCAGTCTGAACACCCAGGTCAGGATTAATGTGACTTGAACATCAATCTGTCTGGGCTTTCCTCAAAATTTCACTCTTCCTGGAGGAACAGATGGACAGCTGTGAGGAATTCCTGACAGATTCCTGTCACTCATTAATGAGGAAACGAACTTAAACATGTGAAAGAATTACAAACGAGAAGAGCCTTCTCAGCAGGTTTTTAACAGGTCAGTATTATATTATTGTGGTCTGTGTAAAAGCTGCTCGAATTGTGGAAATATCACTCATTCATTCATTATCTGTATCCGCTTATCCATTCAGAGTCGCGGTGGGTCCAGAGCCTACCTGGAATCATTGGGCACAAGGTGGGAATACACCCCGGAGGGGGCGCCAATCCTTGACAGGGCAACACAGACACACACACACCTACGGACACTTTTGAGTCACCAACCCACCTACCAACATGTGTTTTTGGACTGTGGGAGGAAACCGGAGCACTCGGAGGAAACCCACGTGGACACGGGGAGAACACACCAACTCCTCACAGACAGTCACCCGGAGCGGGACTCGAACCCACAACCTCCAGGTCCCTGGAGCTGTGTGACTGCGACACTACCTGCTGCGCCACCGTGCCAACCCTGGAAGTATCCCTGACTTCTGAAATTCGTATTTAAAATATTCAAGGTGTTTATATTAAAATCCATTTATTCGTCATTTATTTTCCTTAAACGCTTTATCGTTTTTAACGTTGTGGTGGGTCCAGAGCCTACCTCAAATTATTTGGCACAAGGCCATAACAAATCTGTGCCAGTCCATCACAAGGCACTACACACTCACCCTGTCACACACACAGTGACACTCTTGTTGCACAGCTGTACTGCCCTTAAATTCCATTTTTCACATTGAAAATCATTTTTTAAAAATTATTTGGTTTTTACAACTCTGAACAGTAAAACATTTTCCAATCCATCAGCTTCAAAACAAAAATTATTTGAATGGAAACCATAGACTATTTCACTCTGGACAGAATTAGTGGAGCATTGTTCTTTTGTGCATGTGTTGGTCAGACTGTAGTGTGTGATCTGTTTAGATTAGTATTAGATATAAATCACATTATAACAACAGTGTGAAGAGAAAAATCAGATTTGGTCAGAACATTTGATATGGGCCACTCTTAAAGACTTTCATAATTCAATAATGATATCATTTCTCAGGTTTAAATGAGCTAAGGATCAAGACTCCCCACCTGCACAGAAAAGGCACAGCACCTTCTTCAACAACGACCAGCTCAAAGATTTTAACCAGAACCTCCACTGGGAGACTGTAGCCCCAATTAAACTCCTCCCGATGAACATCACTGACCGAAGCTTCTTTTGTGAGTTTAGAGGCTTTCCGTTTGGGGGGAGCTTTATTTTTCTTGACTGAAGAAGTGCTCTTTGTCTTTGCCTTTGCCTCTACTTTAATTTTCTTCTTGAATACTTTTCGTTTGACGCTGTCGAACTGGTCGATGTTTGAGATGATGAGGAGCATGTCCTCTCCGTGTTGGACGGTGTAACTGGGTCTCGGAGGTCTTCGGACGCTGATTTTCTTTTTCTTCTTGCTCTTCTCCTCTTTCGGGGTGCTGACTTTCCTTTTCTTGGTTTGTCTTCTCTGTGTGGCCTGGGATATCACCTCCTCTTCAGGACGTGGAGTGAGGGAGGGACCACTCACCGGGTTTTCATCTGGAGGGGCTAACTCGGGACTGTCCATGTCAAATCTAAATTGGTTTAGGAAAGAAAAACAAAAAGCAAACCCAATAACGTACACTCTGCACTCCTCTATATGTAGTGAATTTAGCAACTTCAAAGAGCACCCATATACAAGGGGTGTTAAATTAGCTCTGGGTGTGGATATAATCTACTAATCCTGCGGTTCTAGGAAGACACACTCTGAGGGATGTACAGAACACATCAGCTCATTTCCATCATTAGTTTTGTTGTAGTTTCTGTGAAAACTGTGTGTGTTGTGGAAACTTGAGCCTGCTCCGGAATCTGAATAAAGACCTTAGTGGAAAGAGGCTTTCTGATGAAAGCAATGATATATCATTTTTTTTAAAAAGATTAAATGCATTTGTTCGATGTATTGATGTATTGATCTGCTGGTCCTAACCACATAATTTGGATTTCAGAAGGTCCTCCGTTTTCAGGTTCTCTTGTTTTAAAAAGATTTTTTCTTGTAAGCCCAGCCCTTATCTCATTTTTTGGAGTTAATGTCTGATGTAAAGATTTTAAAAAATGCATTAAACATGTTATTACACGAACAGACTCACGGACTTTGGTCTTCGGTTTACTAAAAAAAACAGCAATGCTCAAGTCACTAAACATAAGCTGCCTGCATATTAACAGTATTTATGTTTATGAAATTAAATAAAATTAACCAATAACTCACCTGCTGTGGCTCTAAACCGTAGGCACATTTGCTGCAGTCCTCCTTTGTTTTTAGAACTCGATTCCCATAAAGCCGTGCGCCACAGAGTCCCGTGTGCGGCTTAAACTGCAAATGCACACTTGCTCCCTACGTAGTGCACTCGTGTAATGAAATATTACCCTTCTTTTACTTATTATATTTTATTGCACATAATCATGCATATCAAAACCAGGATAACAGACAGAAACAAAAGACTACAACATTAAAATAGCAAAGGTAACTATAAATGATAAAACTTATTTTGCTATCGGCACATATTCACTAATTGGTATTATATATTAATATCGATAATAACTTAGATTGTGACATTTAAAAGTTAAAGCAAACGTATTCGTCTGGTAAGCTTCTTTTTATGTGTATAACATTTAATTATTTTGGTTAATTGTGTTAAAAAAGCAGTCTTCAATGTTTAATAACCCGATCAGCAAATAACAACACATAGAGGCTTTTGAGAGGAATGTAAATAAATGTATTATTTTTAAAAGAAATTGACTCAGAAAGAGCATGAAAATACGCAATAGAAAAGCAATTAAGTCAATTATTCTTAAGCTCTTTTACAAATATGCATATGCATCATTGACATTGCAATTTTGAACCCAATCTAGTGCACTAAGTAGGGAGTAGGGAGTGTATTGGGCAGTTTGGGGCGGACCCCAGGCTCCAGTTCAGATTGACCTCACGCTGAAATCTTCGAGTATGTTTCTCACTTCGAGGTTGAAGGAGATCGGAGGCGTTCAATCTCGTTTCTATAACTGAGAAATAGCATCGTTTAGGTGAGAAACACTTTAATGTACTATAAAACAATCTTATAATAATTATATGGTAATTCCTTCTTAATAGACATATGTCTTAAAGTGCAAAGAGTGTAAAAGGTATCTAGCTACTTCACAACAACAACAGTGGGTTCCTTTTTATTGGCCCGGTTTTTACGTAGTTTCTAGACCTTAAACATGTGTTTTTAGCGGATGCTATAGTTTCTCAGTTGTAAACGCTATATAAAGTGCATCTAAACTGAGTCGTTTAAGAAAGGTGGAATTATCTTCCTGTTGGAATTTTACATTCCACCTTAAATGGTGATATAATGGAACTTAAGGGGGAACGAAAAATTTCAATAGAAAGTCAGTTAAAACCTCCTTTAAAGGCGTGTGTTAGTCAACAAGCTACTGACACAGACAGTTTTAAATGTGTGAAAGTGTGTAATTGTTAAAAAGCTTTTATGTCTGCTTTAAATAAATAAACTCTTTAACCAACTTAAAACCAGATCAAATACTGAGCAAACTGTGTAGAGCAGCCTAAACTATACTCCAGATAAAAGCAGTGTTATTTGGATATAGATAATTATTGCAGTGTATGTCAAAGTACCTCCAGAGTTTATATATAAAAAAGAAGCTAATAAAAACGCTTAATATTAAAATATGAATATGTAATATGAATATGCAGTTAGTCTCCACCTCTATCTCTATCCCGTTCTGGCCTGCAGGTCAAAGCCCCGCCCACATTGATGGGCGTGCTTCCTTAGGTGTGTGATGTATGAAACCCTGGCTGTCTGATCCATGTTTCTGACACTGTTTAAAAAGCTGCAATTTCATGGCAGGAATCCTTAGCTGACTGTTTATTTCACTCAGGACATGTCTTCGATCGTATAAACAACACTAAACCGATATGCGAACAAGATTAGACAGATTTTCACAGGAGGGCATCTTTAAGTGCTTCTCAAATTGCAGTGGAATTTATTGCAGCACAGTTTTGTTCTGAAATGAAGTGATAAATCACCATCACTCTACACACAGGAGAGTTAGAGACTGAATGTGAACAAATAAATAAAAATGACTCTGGATGGACTATATACATCGATATTTTACTTGAGTATATTTCACAGAGTAAATGCGACTACCCCTGCATTCAAACTAAAAAAAAATTTGCAGATGAATATTATTAAGTTTGAAGAACAGAGAAATGTAATAACAATATCAGGAAATGTTGTGTTTTTTCTTGGGAATTGCAACATGTCTGGTGACCTTTAGCCCAGTTTGATCACCACTGTTGTGTTCCAGTTCTAACAATAGCATTGAAGTTTTGTCTATCAATGTGTTTCTGGACTTTAACTGAGCCTCTTTCATGTTCTAAGCTTTGTGCAGTCGCATGTTGGTGTGGTTTTGCATGCACTATTGCATGCACCCATACTACTACTACTACTACTAATAATGATAATAATGGCAACTGTAGTAATTGTGCATGAGCGTTTATGAGACTAGTCAGTAACATAGATGTATCATGTGTTAATAAAAGGATGGTTCTTCAAAAAAAAGGTCCCTTCAACCCAAATGTAATCAACAAAAACTAGGGATGCACCGATCTGACGTTTTCAGTTCCGATAAGATACATAAACTTGGTGCATACCCCGTACAGATCCGATGCCATTGTTTAATCAATAAAACATATAACTCACCTTTTGGGAGAGACTTAAAACATAAGGATTTACTTAAATATTTCTAACAACTATATTAACAAAATATAACAAAATGACACATAGGTATAAATGTACTGAAATACTATTATTTGTCCATAAAATGAACAGTTGTGCAGGACCTAGGCACAGCCTTCAAATACAAATTTAAAAAAAGCAGTCAAGCTTCTTAAAATATATTAAAATAAATCAAAGGTATCAGTCAAAAATGAAAGTAAATAGCTGTACTTTGTCAAACACACAAACAGTAATCAATCTTAGTTTGAAATATTTAGTGTAAACAAAAATCCAAAATAAAATCTATCAGCTGAATCTGAGAATAAACCAATAACTTGGTCTAATACAAATCAGTGATCAAACATTGTAAATATGCAAACGTTTAGTGCAGTTCAAAATAAAACGTAGCAGCTAAAAATGAAAAGCCTGAATAACTTGAATTGAAAGTGAATGGATTGGTCCCATGGATTTGTCTATTTATCCGATACCTGATCCAGCTAATTTTGTTAATATCAGGGCCTATATCCGATCTGAATATTGGATTGGTGCATCCCTAAACAAAACAAGTTTTGTTTTGCTGTTTGCTTCTTAAATTCTGCACTTGGTTAATTATATTTTGGTTAAAACTAAGATTTTGTCGAACCATTCCTCCCATCTAGCTTGGATGTCTGCTTCTAGACTGGGAGGGCACTTAGAGATTCCTCCTGTTAATCTGGTGTTGAATTTATTTCAACCTCTGTCTGATTAATTGTTTATTTTTGTGATGCTGCATAAACCCATCCAAGCCTTAAAAGTGACCATTGTGCGATATCACAGCGAGCAGAGACTGGACGACGTGTTTGTGTCCAATAGTACTAAAACATTTATCCATTTATCTGACCTTTATTTGGAAGATTGTGGTCCTCTGGATGTTTAAAAGCCCACGACCCAAGCCACCGCTCTTCTTTGTGTCGTTATGGAGGACCTAGAAGACTCCAGTTTCAGTGATCTTAGTGCCATGAGCATCGCTACTGACTTGAGTAAGTACTAATGTGAGCTTTTATTAATATGTAATACAGTTTATGTATATTTTAGTGGTCGGAATGTCTAATAATTTTGTTTCAGTATATCTGAAGCATGTTAGTAGTGTTATGTTTTCTTATTGTGCTTGTGTATGTTTGATTCTTTGCAGAGGATGATTTCTACTTCAGGATTGTCAATAATTTCCTGGAATCTCAGACTGGCAACCACTCAGATCTTGAGGAACGGCCCTGCACAAACCGGTTCATGGTTCAAGTTGGACTAATGAGAGAGGAGCATGAACTTCCTTGGGAAAATATAATAAAATGGCTTCAGAAGATATTTCCAAAGTATCAGGCCACAGACTTTCATTGCTTGATAGAGAGGAATACAGAAACAGCAATGAGCTTAACAGGAGATGCCAGGACAAGCTTTCTCGATTCAGACGTTAATTTTGAGTTTGTTGGCCCAATATGTGATAGCATTGGCATCGGAAGGACAGATTTGCTGGAAATGTCTGATTTTTCTGATTCTGCGAAATTAACTGCTGTTACCAATGGCCTGATTCTAGAGCTGACCAGCTTTATAGCAAGAGAAAAAATCGACCCAGTTGTCTTAGTGTCATGGCTTCGTAACTTTGATCCCAAGTTCTGTAGTGATGGTAAGATCTACAAAGCCAACAAGCTCCTTCAGGCTAGTCTAAAAAAGTTCAGAATACAGTACAGAAACAGTCAGAGTAGCAGTAACTGGAGAAGTGGGATGTTTGAAGAATTTCTTCAAAGTCCATTTGAATTTGTTTCTGATTTGGATGAGACAGAACACAAGTTGAGAAGGAAGCTGCCTGGGTTGAGCCAAGAAGGATCTCACTTTCGAACCCCAGAGATCAAGGAAGAAAATGAACCATTGGACATCTCAGAGCACCAGGATGCTTCATCCCACTTGATTAGCGTAAAGGAGGACTGTGATCCTGTACCAGTGAGGCATGTGCCTCAAGCACAAATCCTAGAAGAAGACCCACGATTTGACACGGGTGATTGCGTCACTCTACTTGATCACTACTTTTTGTCTTTACAGAAGCTTGCAGAATTGTATGGAGGGAAGAATGAAACTGCAAAGAAAGTGTCGATGGATCTCCTCAAGAATCAGTTTTCTTTTATGCTCAAACAAGATGCTGTAATGAAGTCTCTGAATGGGAAGGTCATGGCCTACGTCTTGGCCCAAGCAGATCAACCTCTGTTGACACCTCTCAGTTTCCTTCAGTGTACCTCTCAGTTCCTTTTTGACCTAATTGAGGCAATTGAGAAGCAGATCATGTCATTTGAGAGGGAAATTGTGAGCAACACAGGGGATAAGCTTGGCCGGGACAAGAACCCGAGGTTTAGAAGCTTAGTGAACTTTGATGAGAGCACTGTCACTCGTTACATCCACATGGCTTCTGAGATTTTGTGCCCAACAGAAGAAATGAACAACACTTACCGAAGGCACTGGCTCGCCTTTTGCATTGAGAGGAAGAACCCTTCCACGTTGCCTATCAGTAAGTCAAACAGATTCATGAACTATTTTGAGGCAGCAGCTGGACTTGTTCACCATCACAAGGATGTTGCTCTCTTTGTTTCTGATCTGCAGCAACTGAACGACAATTCGAACGTTATTCTGGACAGTGTCAGTGAAGACGCTAGCGATGAGGCTATACAGACTCTGGTCTGTGTGGTGGCTGTTGTGTACTGTAAAGTCTTGGGTCCTTTCTGGCAGCTTCTGAAGAGCAATGCGCAGTACATACTCTTCAGTAAGTACATTTTCTCTCTTTATGAGAAGCTCCTGGAGTGGTCTCAAGATGTCTCAGTTCTGCTGAAACCTGAGCCTGTGACCAATCTGTTTCTCCAATTCCCACAGCAAGAGAAGAATTTTCCAGGAGTCTTTATATTCTGCAAAGAAAATGCAGAAAATCAGTACGGCACTCTGTTGAGGGTGTGTTTGCAGAGAATAATGAAGGTCCTTGCAGCTGTGATTGAGGAAGACCTCAAAGAGTTCCTACCTGGAGGCAAATACAGCAGAGAACCTTCGGAGGAACTTGTCAAACAGTTGGAGTCTTGCACCTTTTCCCAGATGATGGGCGAGTACATGTTCGGTCATGGGTATCCTTACAAAAAAAGACGACCAGACCAAACTCAGACAGAGAGTAACCGAGCAGAAGAGTCTACAAGGATGCCCACTCTCTCACCTCAGGAAAAGAGAAGAGAATCCCCAAGAGAAGTTAGTGTTGGTAAAGTACATCAGAAACCAAAGCCATATGGCATGTTTGAAAGAGCAAATATGCGACCCATTGAAAGATTGAGGAGGACGAGGTTAAAGCTATCGGGCCAGAGGCAGAAAGCTCAAAAGCAAGAACAGTTTTACAAGGAAACAATCCAGGCCACAGTTGCCAAAAACGGTGGCCCCTGTAGAACTGTTGAAGACGTAGATCGGCTGCTCACGAGAATAGAAGGAACCCACCACTCTCAACAGCGAGCGGCCCTTCGGTGCGAGTTAACATTCCAGAATATCATTCTTGGCTCCAAAGTCAAAAAGATAAAGTACATAGGCTCTTCTTTGGCGGATATGGTCGCCAAACTGAAGGCGCTTTTGCCAAGTGAGCAAAGTACAGCAAGTGTCATCTCTGAACCAGCTACAAATGTTGTTAACCAGGTAAACAGCGATCCAAACCAAATTACTGACATTGCACCAGAGAACCAGAGTATTGACATTCCACAAATATCACAAGAAGACCCCATCCCATCATCTCCACCATCTCAGATTTTGAGTGATTTCATAGATGTGGTGAACATAGACCAAGAAAACATCTTTGAGGGTCTTGAAAATTCTGGCTCCGATGAATTTTTCCTGATTTCACCATAAACTGATGACAATAAAAGAAGATCAATGAGCAACATATGTTTTCTTTTCATAGCTAAACATTTGATTCTTTCATAGTCTTTTCAATTTAGGTTGCATTACTTTTTTATCTAGTTCATAAGACTAGAGTTTTCCCAGGTTTACCTACTACAGTGTTAAAACAGCTAAAAAATATTGGTACTTGTTTTGAACTTTTGACCCGTTTCAGAGACATTATTTTTCTACATGCTTTTTTTGTATTTTGTTTTTCTTTTAAATAAAATAACATTCAAATATTGGATCTCTTTGTGCATTTTGTTCAGTACAATATTTACAATATTACTATAATACATGATTAACGTTACTCTCTGCTCATATCAAAATGACACTGAAAGTATTTACAAAAATGAAATCTATGCAATATTTTACACACACACACTCGTCATGAAATGAAAGCCTGCCATGATAATTACATAATTCACTTAGAAATATTGCAGCTTACTGCTATTATTTTATGTTGTTGGAATTTTCACAGTCATATAACACTTGGAACTTAAACTGGACAAGTTTTCATCATTCTGTCAATGTAAATGATGCAGGAAAACAATCCCGGGTAAAAGTTGTGTGCTTCACATCTTACGGAGGCAACAAAATCCCAGGCTTTTAATACATTTCCAACGCCAAGTGAACAGTACATCTATTGATAGTGATATTAGAAGTAGGAGAAATGGTTAGTGTAAGAATCTGAGCCACTATTAAAAGGGCAACCTTATGGGAGGGTTGGGGGCAATGGTGAGTACAAACCAAATGTGTACCAAGGAAGGATGACCAGGGTACTAGTGCCTAAGTCTCGCTGATGGTGAAGGGAGTGAATGTCAGGGTCCATCTGGTTTGATCCTCTAGAAGAGCTACTGCAGCACACACTGCTGAAAGGGTTAATGCGGCTCTGACATGCATGAGAATATATTTTGACATCCACCAATCTGCCATAAAATGAAAATGACTTCCATATTTCTTTTAAACAACTCCAATGACCAACTCCAATGAGGTTCAGTAAATTGTAGCATTTATAGCAATTCTATAAGTTTACATAATACATTAAGTAAATACTTTTAAATTACTTAAGTCCTGTGTTGTGCCAGGCATAACCTTGTAAATTTAGTAAGCTTAAGTAAATGTCATTTCTGACTGATTACTGACTTTACACTTTGTAAATATTATTCTTTTTTTTTTTTTTAGTTGATTTTAAAAGCCACTCTGATGTAACTGGGCAGTTTTCATTTTGTATTTTTTTGCAGCAGAATGTCCGACGGCTGGTGGAACCATACGTTTGTAACTCACATTCTTGTGGCTTTGTTCGGGATGGGGTCCTGGATTTCTGTAAACTCACTTTGGGTTGAGCTGCCCGTTGTTGTGAATATCTTACCTGAAGGTAAACAATTTTTCTCTCTCACTATTTCAAACACGCCCTCTATCTCTCAAAGAAATATACAAAAAAATCTGTGTGTGATCATGTTGAAAAGCCAGGATACTTGGGTATAAATTTACAGATTTCACATAAATGTTAATAGTAAATTATAATGTAGAAACCATATTGGAGATTGTACACTATATTTAGTTTTTTATTTCTTTTTTGTTTATGCCTTTGTCTCTGCTTTTCAGAGACACAGATTTGCGGAGTTTTACATTGTCATTACAGCACAACACTAGTTTTTTATACTGCTGTACCCATAACAGTCCTTGGACAAGACTCCTAAAGCTACATTAGCCTCCATCTGAAACACATAAAGGGGCAGCATGGTGTTTCTGCAGGTAGTGTTGCAGTCTCACAGCTCCAGAGTCCTGGAGGTTGTGGGTTCAAGTCCCGCTCCGGGTGACTGTCTGTAAGGAGTGTGGTGTGTCCTCCCTGTGTCTGCGTGGGTTTCCTCCGGGTGACTGTCTGTGAGGAGTGTGGTATGTTCTCCCTGTGTCTGCGTGGGTTTCCTCCGGGTGACTTTCTATGAGGAGTGTGGTATGTTCTCCCTGTGTCTGCGTGGGTTTCCTCCGGGTGACTGTCTATGAGGAGTGTGGTATGTTCTTCCTGTGTCTGCGTGGGTTTCCTCCGGGTGACTGTCTGTGAGGAGTGTGGTATGTTCTCCCTGTGTCTGCGTGGATTTCCTCCGGGTGACTGTCTGTGAGGAGTGTGGTATGTTCTTCCTGTGTCTGCGTGGGTTTCCTCCGGGTGACTGTCTGTAAGGAATGTGGTGTGTTCTCCCTGTGTCTGTGTGGGTTTCCTCCGGGTGACTGTCTGTGAGGAGTGTGGAGTGTGGTGTGTTCTCCCTGTGTCTGCATGGGTTTCCTCTGGGTGACTGTCTGTGAGGAGTGTGGTTTGTTCTCCCTGTGTCTGCGTGGGTTTCCTCTGGGTGACTGTCTGTGAGGAGTGTCGTGTGTTCTCCCTGTGTCTGCGTGGGTTTCCTCCGGGTGACTGTCTGTGAGGAATGTGGTCTGTTCTCCCTGTGTCTGTGTGGGTTTCCTCCGGGTGACTGTCTGTGAGGAGTGTGGAGTGTGGTGTGTTCTCCCTGTGTCTCCATGGGTTTCCTCCGGGTGACTGTCTGTGAGGAGTGTGGTTTGTTCTCCCTGTGTCTGCGTGGGTTTCCTCTGGGTGACTGTCTGTGAGGAGTGTGGTGTGTTCTCCCTGTGTCTGCGTGGGTTTCCTCCGGGTGACTGTCTGTGAGGAGTGTGGTATGTTCTTCCTGTGTCTGAGTGGGTTTCCTCCGGGTGACTGTCTGTGAGGAATGTGGTCTGTTCTCCCTGTGTCTGTGTGGGTTTCCTCCGGGTGACTGTCTGTGAGGAGTGTGGAGTGTGGTGTGTTCTCCCTGTGTCTCCATGGGTTTCCTCCGGGTGACTGTCTGTGAGGAGTGTGGTTTGTTCTCCCTGTGTCTGCGTGGGTTTCCTCTGGGTGACTGTCTGTGAGGAGTGTGGTGTGTTCTCCCTGTGTCTGCGTGGGTTTCCTCCGGGTGACTGTCTGTGAGGAGTGTGGTATGTTCTCCCTGTGTCTGCGTGGGTTTCCTCCGGGTGACTGTCTGTGAGGAATGTGGTGTGTTCTCCCTGTGTCTGTGTGGGTTTCCTCCGGGTCACTGTCTGTGAGGAGTGTGGAGTGTGGTGTGTTCTCCCTGTGTCTGCATGGGTTTCCTCCGGGTGACTGTCTGTGAGGAGTGTGGTTTGATCTCCCTGTGTCTGCGTGGGTTTCCTCTGGGTGACTTTCTGTGAGGAGTGTGGTGTCTTCTCCCTGTGTCTGCGTGGGTTTCCTATGGGTGACTGTCTGTGAGGAGTGTGGTGTGTTCTTCCTGTGTCTGTGTGGGTTTCCTCCGGGTGACTGTCTGTGAGGAGTGTGGTTTGTTCTCCCTGTGTCTGTGTGGGTTTCCTCTGGGTGACTGTGAGGAGTGTGGTGTGTTCTCCCTGTGTCTGTGTGGGTTTCCTCAGGGTGACTGTCTGTGAGGAGTGTGGTTTGTTCTCGCTGTGTCTGTGTGGGTTTCCTCTGGGTGACTGTCTGTGAGGAGTGTGGTGTGTTCTCTCTGTGTCTGCGTGGGTTTCCTCTGGGTGACTGTCTGTGAGGAGTGTGGTGTGTTCTTCCTGTGTCTGTGTGGGTTTCCTCAGGGTGACTGTCTGTGAGGAGTGTGGTTTGTTCTGTGATTCTGGGTAGGTTACAGACAATGAATGAATGAAAAAAACAAGGATCAAAGTATTCACTAGATGCTGTAAATTTAAATGTGACATGCTGTGTGGCTGATTTCTGTTTTCTGTGTCTCTATTCATAGGATGGAGTCTTCCTGCGTATCTCTCTGTGCTGATTGCGTTTGGAAATTTGGGGCCGGTGGCAGTGACTCTAACTCACCACTTTGCTCCTGGACGTCTGAACGAGCGCTTGGTTATTCACAGCATCCAGACCCTGGCAGTGGTGGCTTCAGTTTTTCTTGCCATCTTCTGGTCCAGGGTGACCACAGTGGCTGGAGAACAGAGATCTTTACCATTCCTGCTGTTGTCTTTTGTCCTGGCGTTTGTGTGCTGCACTTCTAACGTCACATTCTTGCCTTTTATGTATCGCTACCCTCCAGAATATATCAGGACTTTTTTCGTGGGACAGGGCCTTAGTGCCCTCTTCCCCTGTGTTGTTGCACTAGGGCAGGGAGTAGGGAAAGTGGAGTGTCAGGAGATGGAAAACGGAACAAAGCCGGTGTATTTTAAGGAGAACTTCCCTGCCCAGGACTTTTACTGGTTCCTGTTTGTCATGCTGACTATCTCTGCTCTCTGCTTCTTTGCACTGACCTACAGAGTTGTGACACCTCCAGCAGAAATTGAAGCTCAAGCCCCCGAGCTTCAAGTGACAAAAGATCAAGAAGATGAAGACCACCCGTTAAAAAATGGGGCGTCACTGGTGTCAGAGGAACAGGTGGAATTGGAGAAACAGGCCCCTGCTGTGACTTTCTGGACTTTAAACAACATTTACCTGCTCTCTCTGCTGGGACTGTCCAATGCTCTGACCAATGGGGTGCTGCCCTCTGTCCAGAGCTTCTCTTGCCTTCCCTATGGAGCCATTGCCTTTCACCTCTCTGTCGTCTTGGGAAACATCGCCAACCCTCTGGCCTGCTTCGTGGCTATGTTTTTCCTGCTAAGGTGTGTGAAACCTAGTGAATGTTACTTCTTTAAGGGGCACACTGTGGAAAATGTTTTAACTGCACACAGGCACAGAAAGCATTAACCTAAATAAGATTCTCTGGAGTAGCCACACCGTGCTCTGTACGAGTATAAATAGACCCTCTGTCATTGCTACTCTGGGGTCAGCACTTCAGAAGCTGCACTGTGTAATTTTTGGAGGAGGGTAGAAAAAAATCCATCCCCCTATAAATGTATTAAAATACGTATAATGTGCTTTGAACTTCTTGTTTGCCTTGTTCTAGGTCCAGTGCTGGTCTTGGTGTTATATCGCTGGTGGGATGTGTTTTTGCTGCGTATCTCTTGGCTCTGGCTGCTCTCAGCCCCTGTCCACCTCTGCTGGACAGGAATAATGTAGGAGTGGCTGTGGTGGTAAGTAGAAAATTATAGGTTAATGTATGAAACGCAGTGCCCAAACATTTGTGGTCAGCCTTTATAATGAGTGAATACATGAACACCATTGTGGACACAGGTATGCACAAACAGCCCAGAGCCAACAGTGGTTTCAAGGGGATGTAAAGCCTCCTCCCCGCTTCCCAATACCGAACAGTTGAACTGCTTTCTGTGGAGTGAGAGGATACTTCCAATCAGGGCTGTGCCACATCATCTCGTTCTCTATAATATTAATATAATATTCAAAATGATCCATATGATGATAACACAGATATTCTGACTTGTAAATATAAAGACATCATGCAGTTACTCATCACTCATGGCCTCTACCTGAGTCATTTAGTCACTGCAGCAGTGCGGCGAAATGTGTCTCTGTGGTGGAGGAGTTTGTTCTAAAAGGGGGGTTGACTTCAGTCGTGTGGATGTGGTTTAGTCACAAAATACAAGATGTACAACAAAGCAAGGTAGTGTGAGATACCCAAGAAACCTGTAACAACAAAAGGGGCAAACACAGTTAATCTGTTTCACCAGCTCACACAGAAGCACATAGTTCAGTACGAGAAAAGTCAGCAGCCACTGAGCTGGAACCCGAGTTGACAGACCACACCCACTGAGCACAGCATCTATTGGGTCTGTTTTTTATTTAATGTGAAGCTCTGTAATGGAAATTTCTTTTTTATTGTTTATATTTGCTCATGCACTAAATGATCTGCACTTTGTTTTTGTGGTTGATTTATTTGTTATATTATTTATTTTATATAAAATCAGAATCTTGGTAAGTTTCTGTGGTTTACAAAATAACCGAGTGTTAAAAACTAAACCTAACATTTATTTTGTTGCTATAGCACGGTCTTTAAATTAATAAATTGTTATTCAGTGTTTTATCATATCGCCAAATATATTGTTATTACAAATATACACCGAAATATTGTGATGATATTTTAGGGCCATATCACCCACCCCTACTTTCTATACCTTTGGGATGAGCTGAAGTGGTGTTTATGATTGAGAATTAAAAATCCAACATCAGAACCTGATCTCACTAAAGATCATGTGGCTGAACGCCATAAGAACCTCACAGACAGTGGCCCAACATCTAATGTATTAATGAATCTAGTGCACTAACAGACGAATAGAGGCTGTTACTCTTGATTAACACATGGGAATCGTCCTGGACATGACATCCTAGCGTGTGTATGTGTGTGTCCACGTGTCCTCAGGTTCTCAGCTGGATCGTGTTCACCGGGCTCTTCTCGTATCTGAAGGTGGTAGTGGGCAGTCTGCTGCACGAGGCCGGTCACACAGCTCTTCTCTGGTGTGGAGTCTTCATCCAGGCCGGCTCTCTGCTCGGAGCGGTCACCATGTTCCCTCTGGTCAGCGTTTATCACTTCTTCCATCAAGCTCAGGACTGCGTCAACAACTGTGGATAAAGCTCAGCCTGAGCTCTTCTTCACACTCACTCTGTGCCTTTTTATATACGGTGAGTAACAGCAGAACTGGACACGCGAACCGGACCTGAAGGATGGAGCTGAGGAAGAATGATGAGGACAAAATCTTGTTTTTTGTATCCTCTATCTTTTCAGAAATATTATTAATGAAGTGGCATTTTTTTGATTATATTTTGACTGAATGAAGGGTAAATATGTAAGTTTAGTTGCACTGGTCTTATTCTGGAAATAAGTGAACACCTCCTTCTGAAAATTATAATTCATTATTGTGGTTTATTGACAAGATGGAAGAAACAGGGGCGGAAATTAGGCGTGTTTTATATTCTCCCTCAGTGTTAAACTTTGCAAAGACATAGACAACCTGCACTAAACTTTGCCTTAATTTGGTGTGTTCATTTAAATCAACAAATCTGTATTAATTAGTTCTTCAACTATTCAAACAATTGCACACATCTGTTCAGCATGTGCCTTTACCTTTAAAACATATCCTATA
The DNA here is from genome assembly GCF_029633855.1 of Hoplias malabaricus. Classification (NCBI taxonomy): domain Eukaryota; kingdom Metazoa; phylum Chordata; class Actinopteri; order Characiformes; family Erythrinidae; genus Hoplias; species Hoplias malabaricus. The sequence goes on along the minus strand of NC_089805.1, from coordinate 11,338,536 downwards.
GTATGATGTTGGCAGTGACTATTCCCCAACATCGGGCACTTTTCTACATGTTCAGAGATGGAGGGTGCATTCATGCCGATTTATACCACAGCGCTTTCTTAGAAGCACTTGAATCCAAGCTTTGACAAGACTACAGTGATGTGCAAATGTATCTAAACACTGTTGGTTTTTGTTGTGTGCAAAATGAAAATGCAACTGAACCTGTCCTACAGGCACAAAACTATTTGGATAGGTTTCAATGCCTGTAAGGCTCAGGGGAATTAAATACCATATTATTAAGACACCTTCTTCACTAGCTGCTTATCACAGTTCAGATACCCATCCCTGACTTCTCACAACTTTGTTGAAGAGGCATACCACCCATTTCCCAAATTCCTGTGTAGTTAAAAGGGTCAAGTTGTTCTCAAAATAATTCAGAGTTGGTCTGGTCAGGCTTGCTGTGAAATGCTCTGATCTAAAGCAACAGAGTAGTCTGTGTTGTTCACAGTGGTGAAGAGTGGAACCAGACGTCGGATGAGTTTGTCTCTATTCATGCAAAGTCATGTTAAGGTTACAGATGCACTGCCTGATGTTTTCTGAACATTTTGAGTTGTTGAGAGGTACATAGCGTTGTAGGCCAAAGAAATCTGTTTTTTCCACCGTCATCATTCCATATCAAAACCCAAAAGCCACTTATAGGGTCACTAGAGTGTGTGGAGAGTTCTTAAAACACTACTTGATCCCTGCTTCACATCGCCCCTGTGAAGAAAACAAATCAACATTTTCATAACAAACTCCACCCAGCGTCATGACAAGATTCTGCAGCAATTTGGAAAAATGGAAAAATGAGTTGAAAACCTCTTGAAATGGGACCGTTAATCTTTTTTTTTTAAATAATGAAATATGTTGAATGTAAGGGTTTGAACTGTTTTGTGAATGAAATGCTTCAAAATGTGCTGTGCCTCAGACTTTATGTTATTTTTGTGTTATTCTTAAAGGTGCTGTAAGTTATTTGCTCTTCTCATGAAGCAGCCAATATACTGACACCTAGTGGCCTGGATGTGTCAGAGATTGTGAACATAAGCTACTTTAAACATGACTGACTTGCTCTGTGGAGCATTTACTAGTTTTTTCATGGTGAGTTGAACATTGTAGCAGAAAAGTTAAATGCTCATTTTATAAACATTAGCTCATGATCGGTGGTAGGAATCACTGCTTGCTTGTGTAAATCTCAACAGGTTTTATGTGTCTCTAGCGCTGTCTGAGCCATAGGTCTGACTGTAGAAACAGGAGATATTTAGCGCCACCATGAGGCCAGTTTGGTCACGTGCTTGTATCAGGACTTTTTTTTATTTAAATACCTTTGTGAGGACTCTGTATAAATAATACTGCAGTGCTGACTGAAATGTAACCTGATGCCAATGATTAAAATGTACCACAGGACTAAACTGGTTTTATATTAATCAGGACACTGAGATATTTAGGAAGGTCCAATTCATCATAACAAAGGAATTTTAGAATGAAAGGAATACATAAAATGCGCTGACCATTGCATTAAAATGTCCAATCACACAGTGATTTGACTGCGCAGTAAAGTGTGGAACCAAAGATGTGTTGTTTCTGCCGATGGAAAGGTGATGAACGGAGAGATTGATGTGTGAATAAGTTTCAAATATATCTTTATCTCATTTCCTTTAAAAGTAATGATCATCATGAGCTTTGACCTGTGACCATTAAACAGTGCTGAGTCTTTCTCACTTTAAGATACTTTACACCTTCCCCTCTTAGAGGGGGTTTGATGCTAAACCCATCAGATATAATCAGAGAAAAAGTGCTCTATATCTGTTCTTCACGTTTATGTTTGTACTTTTATTTTTCCATTTCTCGCATTGTGCTGATGTTTTTATCTGAGAATAATAAGAGGCTGAATTATTAATAGTTTATATACTACGTACATCTTTATCACATTCGATTCTTAAAATTTACATTTGAAGCTGTGTTGTTGTGTACAATTGGACTTTTCAAATTTTAACATGCCACTTAAACTTTAAGCAGCTCGTTTAAAATAACAAGGCTGAAGATGTTTTAAAAGCAAAGGGCCATTATACAAAATAATCAAATTTAAACAGTCAGAATCACTTATAAATAACCCACACGCCTGGACAGTCTGAAGTATACTGAAGAGACTAGGTTTTTATTAGCATCCGTCCTAAAAACGTAATTGAACATTGTGTGTTGATATTCATGTGTGATTTATATGCACTGAGTTTCTATGCTACCTTCGTCCACATCAGTATATAATTTTATGTTGAAGATTATTGCTGTAACAGTGATTTTTAATGTCTGGAGCTATTTATGCAGAAAAGTTGCACAGAGATGCACACTATAATACTTTCCTTATTACATTTAGTTTATTTCTGTAAGTGGAGCAGGATGTGTTTGTAGGGAGCAGTTCGCTGTGGAATAAAGATTTGAATGTTATTACTGTAGCGTGTGGCATGTAGCTGTGTAACGTTTGTAATGATGTCCACTTTATTTTGAAACTCAGTGAAATGACCTTATGTAAAATGAATCATTTCTGATTATGAAAAGCAAAGGGGCTGCCACTAATGTTATACATAATTTTGCATTTTTACAATTAAAGTCTCTGTGCTGATTAAACTCTAATTTGACCAAAAGAGTAAACTGGAAGTTGTCTTCTGTTTGTTGTTTGGACATTACACTGACACCTAGTGGTTTGAATGTATCAATGATTATCCCACGCCATTTGGGGGACCCGCTCTGTGGAAGAGAAACTGATCAAATCACGGACTACAAAGCAGTTTGTTTCTTTACAGAAACCATATGAAGACAAATATATAACTGCTCATTTAATAACATTTTCCCCTCTCTGCTGACATTGCACATTGTTACACAACTCCTCCAAGGTTTAAGCTGCTGAAGTTAAAGTTTTACTCATGTTACTTAAGCTGAAGATTATAGGTTACACTTCTCTGTGACAGACGCCCTGCGTGTCTCTCTCTCTTTATTCAGGTCTAAACAGATTCAGGGAATTTTTCAGGCTTTTGTTTATGTTTTTTTGAGCACAATGACGGTGGCTGGACAAAAGCAGGAGAAGTTAATTTCAGCACAAAGCAAAATCTATTTTAAGCATTCATTACTTTGCTGCCAAAACATAGTTTAAATAAAGTCTAATATTGGTATAATTACACAGCAGGGACGAGTGTAATGTGATGCTTTCCAAAACATGCATTAAGCTTAATCCAGGAGCTAATTTGAGTGGAGAATTACCATTGGGGTTTCTGTTTATTGTGGGCTTACACTCAACCTGGGTCTGGGAAAGCAGCCATAAGAGTTTAAATGTCCACTGAGCCCCCTTTAACCACTGTTCTTGCACTCAGGACCCCCACAAAGCTGCAGTGACACTGACGTGGTGGTGGTGTGTTAGTGTGTTTTGTGCTGGTGCAAGTGGATCAGACACAGCATGAAGTCCTGGAGTTCATGTGTCCCCTCACTGAGACACTCCACCCTCATTGGCAGAGACAGTAGCTCATTTGTCGCTGCACAGTGTGTGTCAGTCGTCCTCTAGTCCTTCATCAGTGACACAGGACGCTGTCGGTTGGATGTTTTTGGTCGGTGGACTGTTCTCAGTCCAGACACTGAGGGGTTTATAAACTCCAGCAGCACTGCTGTGTCTGATCCACTCGCACCAGCACAACACACACTAACACATCACCACCACGTCAGTGTCACTGCAGCGCTGAGAATGATCCACCACCACATCACACCTGCTCTGTGGGGGTCCTGAGCGCTGAGGAACAGGGGGAAAGTGAGATACTTTTTTTTTTTATAAAGCATCACTGAATGTGTCTGCAGTATCAGAGCCTCCAGAGTTGATCAGACATCTACACGCAGGTCTTCACGGTTGCTGGAAGAGAACACACCCACTTTTCCCTGAATATAAAAGTCTCCTGGGCTTTCATTCTCCTCAGATCCTGCTGGTAGACTGATCTGTGAGTACCTGTATTCACTTTTAAGGTGTTCGTAAGCTGTTTTTAAATTTTAAGCTGTGTTGATGTTGGGAAATCTTATGTAGGTTATTTATATTCCACACTGACTTTTTTTTCAACAGCTGTGATTCTAATATTTGACAACTGTGGGCTGCTAATGTGTCACATGCAAGGGTTAATTTTCAATTGTCCTATTTTATTTTGTTTAATAATTGCACAGTGCGTGATGTTTGGCAGCTGCAATGTCCCTCCCCACTGCACAGACTGTGAGTGGACAAAGCCACCTTAAAATAAACACAGTCTTCCTGACATTGTTCCTGAAATAATCTGGCACTGCTTTAAAGCAGCATTTCTCAGGTGTTTTAGCTAAAGCGCGTGGTCAAAAGTTTGCGCACACATGCTCATGAAACAAAGCATACTAAATGGGAGCTTGGGAAGGCGTTGCCACTACATGCTAAAACGTCTCTGTGAAGATTTGATTGAAGCCGTGAAAGCATTAATGACGTCAGGTTCTAGTGTAGGGGGATTAAGTCTGTATAAGAATTAATCATCCCAGTCAGAGATGCTTCACTATGCTCAGGGGCTGTTATTTCTTTTCATTGAGCATAGTGATTTAGACTCATGTGCAGTTGCTCCAGAGCTTCTCATCCTATTGATTAATGCAGTGTTATGTAATATACAGGAGTGTGTTTTGTCACTGTCCAAAGAAATATATGTAACCTTCTTAACTTTCAGTGGATATCTTTGTAAATGTCTTTGATATAATTCCAAGTAAATTTGGATCTGGAGTGTTTCTATTGGTCCATTTATCAGGGAATTTTCACACAGTGTGAAGGACAACCTCAAATGATGTAAACTAAACATCCACAAAAGTGGGCATACATGTTTTCTTTGCACAGCGGTAGTAGACTTCTTAATGTCTATGTCCACACTTGTTTGACCCTAAGCTTTCATTCATTCATACATTGTCTGTAACCCTTATCCAGTTCAGGTGGGTCCGGAGACTACCCGGAATCACTGGGCGCAAGGCAGGAACACACCCTGGAGGGGGCACCAGTCCTTCACAGGGCGACACACATTCACTCACACCCTCACACCTACGAACACTTTTGAGTCACCAATCCACCTACCAACGTGTGTTTTTGGAGCATGGGAGGAAACCGGAGCACCCAGAGGAAACCCACGCAGACACAGGGAGAACACACCACACTCCTCACAGACAGTCACCCAGAGGAAACCCATGCAGACACAGAGAGAACACACCACACTCCTCACAGACAGTCACCCGGAGCAAGACTCGAACCCACAACCTCTAGGACCCTTGAGCTGTGACTGCGCCACTGTGCTGCCCCTGGACCCTAAGCTTGACCCTTTGGTATTTACTTGGATGTTTAGTGGACTTCACTTCTTACAAATTTAGCAGTGTGTCATCTTTTTAACAAGGAGTCTGGGTAATTATTGTTTAGACAAAGGCCCAGCGAGAAGTGCTGTTCAAACATGCAGCTTGTGTCCAGAAGTTTCAGACATCTCTTTTAATAGAAACCACAGCAGATGCAAACACAGTCTCCTGAAAGGCTTGACATAAGGCTGTCGAGTAGCTGCACATGAGATTATGGTCACCCTCCTCAGTGCCAGATGTTGACTAGAGAGTTACACAGTTACTCCATTTATATCAGAAGAAACACGGGATGATCATTTTGCTCATAATGTTTAATTATGTATAACATGTAAAGCTATCATTAAGTGATATTTGCTAATTAATATTAGCATGTTTTCAACATAGTGGAGCGCATCTTGTGCATCAGAGGAAAAGGTTCACAAGGTTAACTGTAATAGTGAATTATTCACCAGCTTCTGTAATGTACTGGTGAACACATGTCTACACCCTGTGTAATGCTCTAGAGCTGCACATGAATCTAAGGACATCATGCTCAATGTCAAGTGCTGGCTACAGGGCTAACAAAGCCCCCCAGGATTGGGTTGTGGAGCAATCTGGAGCTAAACATTTTGGGTTAAGTTGTGGTGTTGTAGAACTTATCCTCCAACATCGGTACCTGACCTCTCTGATGCTCTTGTGGCTGAATCCATCAAAGTCTCACAGAAACTGTGTTGAGAATAAAAGTCTTTTTGCATAAACACACACTGAAAGTTAAGAATGTTGTTTCATCTCCTGAAAGGGTACCATTTTGTAGATACAGGATTTTAATAGGATTTTAATAGGATTTTTTAATTACACAGCCTTTCTATATATTTTGTCATTTTCTTGTGGCATATAGGAAATCCTGAAGCTTCTGCACCAAGTCCAGGATGTCTCTGGTCACTCACATGTTGTCCTGCCTATTTGGGATGGGCTCCTGGGTGACCATCTGTGGGCTCTGGGTTGAGTTGCCCCTCATCGTTCCTCAGGTTCCTGAGGGCTGGTACCTCCCCTCTTACCTCTCGGTGCTGATCCAAGTGGCCAACATTGGACCCCTGTTTGTGACCCTGATGCACCGATTCAGACCGGGCAAACTCAACGAAATCGCGGTGATCTACTTCATCGTCGGTTTTGGGGCTCTGGCAAGCCTCCTGTTGGGTTTCTTCTGGAAGGAAAGAGTAGTGGTGGGAGATGTAGAACGTAGCGTGCCTCTGTTGCTTCTGACCTTCTTCATCTCCCTGGTGGACTGCACCTCATCCGTAACCTTCTTGCCCTTCATGATGAGGCTCAAGCCCGAGTATCTCACCACATATTATGTAGGAGAAGGTTTGAGTGGGCTTGTCCCAGGCTTAGTGGCTCTGATTCAAGGAGTGGGGGTCATGCAGTGTGTTAATGGCACTCAGGATTCAAGCGCAAATGGCACAATCCATCTCCAAAGCAATAACAAGTCTCTGGAGTCCCTCAACATCCTGGTACCCCACTATCTTCCAGCCAACTTCTCAGCAGAGACCTTTTTCTTCTTCCTAACAGCCATGATGCTTGTTTGTTTGGTGGCCTTCTTGCTTTTGAACCATCTCCCGGTCGTGACTCAAGAGCGCCCCCTCAGCCGGACTCGCCAAGACCCAGTAGGGAGCAAGCTCTCATATCCAGAGCAGAAGCCCATGATGAGATCTCAGAAGATCAACAGCAGGTTTGGGACAGGAGCCTATAGCTTGCCTCAGGTGGTCTACATCTTCATGATCATGGCCTGGGTCAATGCTCTGACCAACTCTGTGCTGCCATCCATTCAGTCATACTCATGCCTGCCTTACGGAAACCGTGCGTATCACTGGTCAGCCACCATGGCCTCGGTAGCGAACCCTGTGGCCTGCTTCGTCGCCATGTTTTACTCTCACAGGTGAGTGGCCATACTCTGATAGGACAATAGTAGTTTGTGGATTAAGGAAACACTAGGTAGCTTTAAAATCATTGAAGTGCTCAGCTGAGCTATAAGGGAGAATAGAACATCTGTTGTTGCTACTATGGGCTCAGCACTGCAGAAACTGCACTATGTAACCCCTGGAGGTGGGCAGCAAGTTAAACTGAGGTGAGGGCAATTCGAGAAAATAAACAGTGGTAAACAGAGCGTGCTCTCTGGATGTTGTAAAATAATAGATATAAGCAGTGTGTTATTGTCGTGGATTACAGGCTGTTGCTCCTCCCTCTGTGTTTAGGGTGGAGTCAGTCGTATGAAATATCGTATGAAGAGCAGTCTAATATGTCTATAACCATAACATGGAGGAGGTGTAGCGTGTCTTTATATCAGTGCACATGGAAAATCATTACTCCACCCACTTTTGGACTGGTGTGTTGTTTCCACAAATTATTAGTGTTAGTGTCTCTGTTCTTATTGTTATTGATGATGTTAATATAGATTATTTAATGCAGATTTAATTTTTACTCGTTGTTAAACCTTTCCACTGAGCTTTACATGCATACATTTTTTTTTGTTGAAGTGACCAATATGATTGGATCTGATTTGCTCAGATAATTTTTTGTATCAATGTCTGTTGCTCTGATGTCATTTTAGAGATACAAGGTTTTGTCAGACATGTTTTGGCAGTAACTATTGGACAATAGAGGGGTCTGGACTGGCTGGGACTCATAGGGGCTGGGGGGTGGAGCTCCAACTCTGCCTTGCGTCTCCAGTTTTGGGATGTGTTTATGGGTTATTTGTTGTGTTTGAGGGTTAAGTAGTTGTTATTGTTTTATTGTGTTTGTGTGTTTGGGACTGGTGTGTGGTGAGATTGTTGTTTGTTGGGGTCTCACCATCAGAGTGAAGGGTCTTCGTTGGCATGTGGTGCCTCTGGATCTCACTACACATCCAACTCCAAATGCTTCCTGTTCGTTGCTTCCTGACGGCATAAATAACAGTTGCTTGTTTGCAGTGCGTCTGTGTCTCAAATACCCCCCAACAAGACCATTAAAATATTTGTTTCGTGAAGAGATTTTCTTTCATTTGTTATTTGAAATAAATGTTGGATTGTAGATCAAGAGAAGGTGCAATTATAAAGGTCTGATATGGATATTTACCAGAAGAGCCCGTATTTGATCATGTATTAACATCTTGGCCCGTTTTCATGTGCCTGTTTGGCAGGTCCCTGGTTCTGATGGGTCTCCTGACTGGGTTTGGCTCTGTTATTGGAGTTTATATCATGGGGATGGCAGTGTTGAGCCCCTGTCCACTGCTGGTCAACCACACCTCTGGAGTAGTTCTAATGGTGAGTCTTTTAAAAATGATTTTACATTCTCTTACCCTGTATTTTATTTATTTATTTTATTTTTACTATTTACACCAAATGCAAAGCATGGCCTGGAGGAGTACACAGCCCCCAGCCCCAAGCCCCGAGCTTTCGCTGTGGAAAAGTAGAGCATGCTCAAGCTCCATCTATTACCTCTGGGACGAGATGATGATTATCAAACATTTAATTTACTGCAGTTATACTGCGTTTAAGACTAGCGTTCACTAAAAAAACAAGGGAATACTCATGGCAGTCTAGTATTTGTCAAATATAGTCATCCCTCAGTATCCGTGGGGATCCCAGGGCCCCTGTGGATACCAGATCCTGCAGATGTTCGTGTCCCTTAAATATTAGGTGGACAAATAAGCTTTAATTCTTTTGTTATGTAACATATCATTTTAATTAGAAATTCAAACATTCTCTGCACTTTTGTCATCTTGTGGTAACTGTAGTATTACAAATGATAATTAATGTGCAATTATTTTTGTCTTCCACGTTTAACCCGTCTGTGGCAGTGAACACACACACACACACACACACACACACACACACACACACACACACACACACACTAGGGACTGTGAACACACACCCAGAGCGGCAGGCAGCCATGCCCGGTGCCCAGAGTGCAGTTATGGGTTCGGTGCCTTACTCAAGGACCCCTCAGTCATGGACTGAGAGAGGAGGACAGTGCTGTTCTTTCACTCCCACCTCTCTCAGTTTTCCTGGGAATTGAACCAACAACCTTTCAGTCCTAAGTCCTCTTCTCTAGGCTCCCCACTAATTTACTAATATCACTTATTTTAAAGAAATGTAGTGTGGAAACAGTGAGTGAAGAGTTTATTGGGCGCTGCATTTGTTCTGAACTCCATCAGGAAAAAGCCCTGCAGAAGACTGGGTGTATTGGATATGTTCTGTTCTTAGGCATAATATTGTTTCCAAAAGTACGTGCGAGTTTGGGTGTAGACGATTTATAGATGGGGATTTCAGTGTTAGCGATTGTGAAGGTAGTGTATTAATACTTGATTTTTAGGTTATTTTTAAATGAATTGACACATAAATTTTAATATTCCACAACTGTTACCAGAAAGTGACAAAAGAGCAGAAGAATGCTCAAATTTTGAATTACAATTATGTTGTTACACAAAAACATTTTTAAAACGTAATGAACTAATAAAATGCCTTTGTATTTGCATTTGTATCTATCTATCTATAAATATATATATCTCTGCTACAGGTGCTGGCATGGACCCTTTTTGTCCTCACTCTGTCTTATGTGAAGGTGATAGTTGCTGTGATCCTGCGTGATGAAGGCCACAGCGCCCTCGTCTGGTGTGGAGCCGTAGTCCAGCTGGGCTCGATGCTCGGAGCAGTGACCATGTTTCCTTTGGTCAACGTTTACAGCATCTTCTCCTCGGGGGACCCATGTAATACTGAGTGCTGATGGACAATGTCCTCCTGGACGTCAGTGAGAACTGCAGAGCAGTAAATAGATCAAATGACCGATGATATTTTAATGGGAGTGTGTTCTACAGTTACTTAAATTTTTTAAATAATCAAATGGGATGTGATATACATGAGTGTGGAATTAGTTTTTTGTACAATATAAGCTATATGTAATTCTCTTTGTTTCATGATGTTTTATAAGCCTCATTACAGCACTTTGTGTATGATATTTGTGAAATAAATTTAATTGATGTGTATGAGGTTTTCTGAAGAATACTCTTATTAATCACTCTTGTAAGTATTTAGACCAACCCTTGTTTTTAGGTGCCATCTGTTTTAGTTCATAATCCACAGAATCATGTCTTTTTTATTGATTTTACAAAAACAGAAAGCTCCAAAAGGACTCAAAGAAACCAATAAACAAACAAACAACTACAGAAACATAAAGCACACCGACAGAAGTAAGTAGCTGTATGTTGAAATTTTAGTTTGTAAATTCACAATTTAAACCATTTTTAAAAATGAGTATAAACTATAAAAAAGATCACTACATATTTGTGTATGAGTGTTATGTAGAAACATTAAAAACAGGTATAAACCAGGAAAAATTACATCTGTATGCATGATTATGCAAATAATCTGGAGCATATCACATAAGCTTTGCTCTCATCCATCAAATCCTCACAAACATGGTCCAACAATGGGTGTAGAAATAGAAGAAAAAGAAGCTGTTCCACTATTAATACCCTTCAAATCAGAAGAACTGCTGGGTCTTAAATAGGTCCATTCTCCCTACATAGTGCACTTCACAATAGAGCTACACCAAGACAGTGCCATGCTTTGACAGCTGATAGCGTAATATAAATTGTTTATTGTCCAACGAACAATACACTATTTAATGTAGAAACTGTTATTAATGACCTGCACCGTGCACTCATTTCAGATTCAGCCAAAAGTGCCCAGGTGTAAGAAGCTCCATTTGAACTGTGGGACAAAAGCGTCCATCATTACCATCACTACAACTCTGACACTCGTAACTATAACTAGCATTAGTAGTAAGTGCACACCTGGGACACACCCTCAGGCTTTTAAGGAGATTCTGTACCAACACATTCCTCTCTGCCTGCTCTTGCTCTGGTACTTAATCATTTTCCATGCACCTGGATTTGCATTTGGAGCTTTGGCATGTGAGAAATTGTCCATTTCCATAAAATATTATGCAGATATTTAAGGAAATTTAAGGTGCAACAGACACACAAATCAGACCTGATAGCACAGATGTGAGGTTTGAATATTTAGCCTTAGACACACTCATAAATCCATGAAATGTCTTTTATGCGTCTGATTAATGAAGCTGAAGAAGAGGGCAATCTTACTGAAGTCTACTATTTAGAATCCTGACTTCATTAACAGCATGTACCATATGTGTCCAAATGTTTATAGACACCTTTAAGTTTAATCAATGCTCAGGACCCCCAGATGTGGTATGTGGGTGTCACTGCAGTGACACTGACGTGGTGGTGGTGTGTTAGTTGTGTATTGTGCTGGTGCGAGTGGATCAGACACAGCTGGGTGAGTGTGTGAATGTTGAGAAAGATGTTTGAGAGACCTTAGTCCAGCCATTTCTTCACTTCGGATGGGTTGCCTCCATCATTTCACTTGTCTTGTCCAATTTCTAGAGCACCACAAGTACCCCTGGACCAGGAAGTGGAAGATGGGGTAGATGAGGTTCCCGATGGAGCACAGTGTGATGCAGACGGGGATCAGCACGTACACCACCTCTGAAAACTGCTGGCACGTGGCTAGAATGATGGTGGTTATGGCTGCAGGGAAGTAGAAGATCAGAATGATCAGGAAGATCAGGCGCACCGTGTTGAAGGCCTTCACTTTTATAGGGTGTATATTGTCTCGTCCTGGGCCCTTGTTCTTTAGGGTTTGGAGGATTCTGCCGTTGCACCACATCATTATGAAAACGTTCAGGAGGAAGATGGTCGCCACGAGTTGGAACATGAGGCATATGTTTATCTTCCAGAACTGGAGGAAAGATAATGTGACGACCCACACGGTGGCACTACTGAGAGCCCTCAGCTTCTTGATCTGGAGCTTCCTGTAGCGTGTATCACTGTGATGTAGCGCTCAATGCAAACACAGCAGAGTATCAGGGGTCCACCCAGTAAACTAAAGCCCAGTAAAGCCACCCTAGTGTACACCAGGTTCTGGGGAGTGACCAGGAGGACGATCAGGTCCAGGATCAGGCCCAGGTTGTTCACAACAAAGAAAACCATAAGATTGACCTTGAAAATGCGATGGTTTTGGCTTTAATCACTTGCCACAACTGTCTGATCATGATGGACAGTCCGGTGGTGCTCAAAACGATGTCAAAGACCACAGAGGTAATGGTTACAAGCTCCAAAGAATACCACTCAGAGGTATTAGACAAGTTTAGACACGTGTTTCCTTCCCAGGTTTTCATGGTCCCCCAGCTTTCCTTCACTGTGGGGGAACATTACCAGGGTTAGTGGATATTAGGTCAGTCTGAAGCCCTGTTGATTACAATATAGGTTTTAGTCCAGTGTGAATGTACAGAGTGACTGTAATCATTGTAGGGTGCAACTGTTAAAACACAAGAATACATAACAACTTTAACATACCCATGAACTCAGCTAGTCAGTCTCAGAACTCAATGTTTTGTTGTTATGCTGCACACAGTCAGAGCACACTGCCAGAAGTTGTTAGAGGTGCCTTAGTTCCACCGTGGAACAAAATGTGTACTTAGATTGTTATTTTGGAACCAGTAATGTGTTTGAAATCCATACTAATAAATAGTTTTATTTATATTAATTTATACTTAATATATAGTGTACTAATCATATGCCCAGAATCACTGGGCGCAAGGTGGGAACACTCCCTGCAGGAAACCCACGCAGACATAGGGAGAACACACGACACTCCTCACAGACAGTCACCCGGAGGAAACCCACGCAGACATAGGGAGAACACACGACACTCCTCACAGACAGTCACCCGGAGGAAACCCACGCAGACACAGGGAGAACACACCACACTCCTCACAGACAGTCACCCGGAGGAAACCCACGCAGACACAGGGAGAACACACCACACTCCTCACAGACAGTCACCCGGAGGAAACCCACGCAGACACAGGGAGAACACACGACACTCCTCACAGACAGTCACCCGGAGGAAACCCACGCAGACACAGGGAGAACACACGACACTCCTCACAGACAGTCACCCGGAGGAAACCCACGCAGACACAGGGAGAACACACCACACTCCTCACAGACAGTCACCCGGAGGAAACCCACGCAGACACAGGGAGAACACACCACATTCCTCACAGACAGTCACCCGGAGGAAACCCACGCAGACACAGGGAGAACACACCACACTCCTCACAGACAGTCACCCGGAGGAAACCCACGCAGACATAGGGAGAACACACCACACTCCTCACAGACAGTCAACCGGAGGAAACCCACGCAGACACAAGGAAAACACACCACACTCCTCACAGACAGTCACCCGGAGCGGGGGTCGAACTCACTGCAAATTTCTGACAGTAGCGCCAACTGTAGTTTGATGGAGGGAGGATAATGGGAAGTGAAGGGAAATCTTAATCCTGCAACACACTCTGGAGAACTGTGCACTTACAAATTTGCAGAAGCAGACTGAGGAAGACCCTTTATCTAGTTTTATAGTAATAACGAAGAAGTGAAATTTAACCAGTATGTAAAAACCTGTAATGTATATATTTTACACCTTAGCTGTGGAGTGTCCACAAACTTTTGGCCATAGGCATTCATAATATTTGGTTTATATTCTTTAAAATATTAAGAAATCTGAAACTATAACTCACCTGCCAAATGTCCAGCGATGTGTCCGACTCGTCCAGGCTGAATCTAAACCTGAATTGTCATCAGACAGGAATTAATCCCTACATTTGACTGGGGATTGGGGTGTGAGTGTGGGGAGAGGTGTGAGGGTGGGGTGGGGGCAGGGCAAAAAGTGTTTAAGTGCAAATGCAAATCATTAGCCGTCATGAAAATGAATGGCCAAAAATCATTGGCCTTTTAACTGAATATTAACAGAGCACTCCTCCCACTTTTACTTTCCTCTGACAGATTTTCACTAGGTTTTGGAATATTGCTGTGAGGATATGATGACATTCAGCCTTGAGAGATGTTCAGGAATGCAAGCACCACTCCAGCTCATCCCACAGTAATGGGACGGAGCTCCATCTCTCCAGCTTTGCAGCCCAACACCAGGGCTTTAGACCCCTCTTGCTGACACTTAGCATTGAGGACGGTGACTTGGGCTCATGTGCAGCTGCTCAGGAGTGTCATGCTTTATGTATGGAAATTAATCAGTGTCTACACACAACTGTCTCCACATTGGGGTGCACCTTAATAACAATTACCACAAGGTGGCGCTGTTAATCAATTTTAAACATTTTAGACTGTATTTATTGCTTTCTTTTAGGCTTCATTTTGGTTCTAGTAATAAATAGATGAGTTTTAATGTGGATTAAATGGAGTCCCTCTCCTTTAATCTGCTTTAGTTTGAATTTATTTATTTATCATTTCTGTTCCATCTTAAATGTTGCAGCACTGCCATTCTCCTACGTAGCAATTTAAGGTGGGAGAGAAAATACATGTAACAGGGTGTCAGATTGGCACAACTGCAAAATTTAAGGTGGAAAGAAGATTTCCCCTGAGAAGCTTAGGTGTCAGAATCTCACTGCTGCACCATTTAAGGTGGAAAGAGTAATTCTGATGACAATCTTAGGTACTAGAATGTCAACTTCAGTGTTTAATGTAGAAAGGAGACTTCACTTGAGAAGCTTAGTTGCCAGAATGTCACTGCTGCACCATTTACGGTGGAAAGAGCAATTCATTTGAGAATCTTAGTTATCAGAATGTCAGCTACACTGTATTTAAGGTGGAAATGATAATTCCAGCGAGAAGCTTACGTGCTAGAATGTCACTGCTCTACCATTTAAGGCGGAAATTATAGTTCTAGTGAGAGGCCTAGGTACCAGAATATCTCTGCTGCACAATATAAGGCGGAAGGGAAAATTCTAGTGCGATATATAGGAGCTAGAATATCACCTAATTTCTATTTCAGATTAATTTGAAGTTCACAAACACACAGACACACCCACAAAAAACAAATAAGTCATCGACCCAGAGCGGATTATAGGTGTGTTATTACAGAGTTGTTTTAGCAGAGATGTTGTAATAGAGGTGTTATTATAGAGGAGTTATTTCTGGGGGCTGTCTCTGACGATAAGGCAGCGAGGGAGGGGTCTGTTTCCATGGCTATGCCTGTGAGGGATACAGGGCAATGGAAAATATGCCCGCTGTGCCACGCTGGCAGGTGGCACTAGGGTCTTGGCACTGAGCCTCAGGTCAACAGCTGTTTTTCCAGCAGTGCACCTTTTCATCGACTCATCCTCATGCTAAACATATTTTGTTTCTCTTTTGAATTTGGCCCTAGCTGGATTTTTTCTGGAAGATTTCTGTACATTTATACTCCTGTAGCCCATGAGTGGCCTCATTGTGTCCTTAGGCATAGTGTCCTAGGCTCATGTGCAGCTGCTCCAGAGCCCCCTGTTCTATGTGTAAGTGATTTTCTTTGAGGCTTTATACAAACTGTGAATTCATTCATGACTGGGTGAGTGTGTATGTGTGACTGAGTGTGTGAAAATATCAACTGTGTGAGTTAGTGGGTGAATGTGTGAGTGTGTGAAACTGTCCACAGGTGTGTGTATGGGTGAGTGTGTGAATGAAAAGGTAAATGTTTGAAATTGTCCACAGGTGTGAGTGAGTGACTGGGTGAGTGTGTGAAACTGTCCACAGGTGTGAGTGTGTGAGTGTGTGAGTGAAAAGGTGAATGTTTGAATGTTTGAAATTGTCCACAGGTGTGAGTGAGTGACTGGGTGAATGTGTGAAACTGTCCACAGGTGTGAATAAGGGGCTAATGAATGAATGAATGAATTATATAAATTGGCATGAGTCATGAAGGAAAAGTTATGATTTTATTCAGACAACAATGGCTTGACACTCCTGTAAATGCTCGGATATTTTTACATCCCTCAATAAAACACAGATATTTACAACAGAATTATTACTTGCCATTGCCACACATGACATATACTCATTGTGCATATTTTGCTGTTGCTAAAGCTTGGTTAAAATATGAAAACTTTGGTAAATAGTTGCTGGTGAGAGAAAAACAATACGCCAAGTCTTTCTAGCCTCCGATGTATTGCTTGTGAATACATTATTAATCAGGAAAAAGAAAATCATGACATTGTTTCTGAACATCAGAGAAGATACTTTCAAAATAAAGTGCGTACATTAGCTAACAATCTACGGTAGGACACATCGGCTTCACAACTAACCATGCTGAGATCAGGAAACAAAAAAGACGCAGCCAAAGAGACGTTTTCCTGTCGTCAAAGAGAGAATGATTATACGATGTTTGGGCAACATGCAAATATTAGCAGAAAATATAAAACAACAAAACATAACAAAAATATAAACCCCATATATGGTCGTGTAATTAACATAAGGCACAGCGTGATGAGCAAAGAGGACGCAAAGGCGCTGTACAAAGATTTACGGCAGTTCTGAATCAGGTCTTGGACTACAACATTTAAAGCTAATATAAAGCAATGTGCAAAAGTCAGAGACCACCCTCACTTATATTAATCTCAAACAAAATGGTCATTAAAGGAACACTAGGTAGTTCTTCACTTTTACAGCACTGACATAAAATCAAAGGGCTGGGGGAGGAAGAGAGGATGTGGTTTCTAAACCTCTTTCTACAGTTACATAGTGCAGTTTCTGCAGTGCTGGGCCTGGAGTAGTAATGACAGAGGCCCTATTATCCCTGTTACAGCTCAGTGGAGCATCACAATGATTTTGAAGGTGTAATTTTAAGGTAAAAATACTACCTAGTGTTACTTTAATCACAAAGTATTTATTTTTTAGGGTAGGTGCCTTTCCAAATAATTCCAAAGGTCAGTCGTAGAAGTTGGTTTTTGTTTCTCATGTCAACAGTCCATTGTGTGGTCTTCTGGTGTGTGTCTTTACTGTGTCAGTTTCCATTTCTCAGTGTGAGTTTCTTCTTCTCTCCACCGCTACATCCTTTCAGACCCACAGTGGGAAGTAAGGCGACTGACTCCTGTGGAGGCTTGGTTTTCTCCTCTCTCTCAAACAGAATGGCTGTTTATCTGATGGGGACTGAGACAACGTGTCTTTATTTTAAGTCCCCTTCCTTACACACGTGGGTTGTCTCTTGACCAATCTCCTCGGAAGTAGCACCCGAGAAATTAAAAGCTTGTACTTTAATAGAGAAAGGCTGGTCTTTGACTTTGTTGCTGTTTTTTAGTGATACCCTGTCTGTTTGATTTCATATTTCAGCTACATTAGAAATGCAGTGACAGCTGTTGTATTATAACTACCACTATGCACAATATATGTACATTACTCTGAATGGTGTTCAATGGATTCCAGCTCAGTCAGAGACAATAAATAGGATTCTGCTATGAACAGTGCAGTTCCAGTTCATATTTTTCCTCAAATCTGGACAAGAACAGGGGCAGGATTAACTATGGAATGATTATTCAGACTGGAGAGTTATCAGAAATCTTTCAGGACCGATGGATTTAAGGCTTCCTGGCATTTACGCAAATGTTACGTATTTATACATAAAAAAATAACAAAATTGCACTTTAGGCCATAATTTAAAGATCTAGAAAAGCGCAGAAGGGGAATTGAGAGGAAACACGAAGGGGACACGGGGTCTTGGTCCTTGGATAATATTTGTCCCCGTTGTTTTTGGCAGTATGACGCTGTCCTGTGTTGTTCTCCGTCGGTCAGTTGTGGCTGGAGACAGACATTCTGCTGGACGGATAGTAATATAGTCTCATGTGTTTGTGTTTTTGTTCACTATATAAAAGTTTATAAAAAAATACAAATACAATCCAAAAGTCAGTTTTCTCTGTGGTGTTGATTTCCCTTGTTTTCCACTGCTACGCGTGGCTGTGGACGGAGATGCTGGACAGGTCGTTCCTTATGATCTCGTTGACTGTAAAACACACAAACAAGACATGCTTTTTGTTATTTATGTTTGTTATTAAAATCATAGGTACACTGTACAGTGCAGGGGTTGCCAGGTGTAAACCAATGGCTTGTCATTTGCCATGAATGGACCACTGGAAATGCTCCACAATTACTCTGAATAAAATCAGTTTACATTGACTTCAACTGAAAGTTAAGGTTTATATTTCTTCTTCTACAAAGTTACTATTTTGGAGACATGTTTTTCTTGGGACGGGCAACAGGTAGTGTCTAGAGACACTAGAGAGAGAGGAGAGAGACAGAGTGAGAGAGAGAGAGAGGGGGGGAGAGAAAGGGAGAGAGAAAGGGAGAGAGAGAGGAGAGAGACAGAGTGAGAGAGAGGAAGAGAGAGAGAGAGAGGAAAGAGAGAGAGAGAGAGAGAGAGAGAGAGAGAGAGGAAAGAGAGAGAGAGAGAGAGAGAGAGAGAGAGAGAGAGAGAAAGGGAGAGAGAGAGAGGAGAGAGACAGAGTGAGAGAGAGAGGATGTTATCACATAATACTAACTCCCCCTCAAGCATTTCCCATTCTCACTCTACCTCTCTTGCCCTGTCTCTGTGTTTTTTGGCTCGGCTGAGGGAAGTGACAGCACATGGCTTTTGTTTTGCAGCTTTTCCTGGACACAGTGACAGAAATGACTAGACCAGGCCGTATCTGGGTGTTAGGGACACATTAGTCATATCTTCACAGCAGTGTCCCATAAGGAGTGTACAGTGACAATGCCTATTTTATATATATTCATAGTGCAGTTTGTGTAATACTGGCGGATCCGTTTTCGTAGGAATGAAGACGTGAGGATGCTCAGCAGCTCTGGACTCCTATCTGCCAGACCCTCAGTATCAGAGAAACCGATTCCAGGCATTCCCCTGTTATTACAACAGACATACTTCTGATTGTACACAAGCACCTGTGGTCATTCGATAGCGGTTGTTATCTCTCAGAGAGAGAGAGACACAGTACGGCCAAATGTTTGTAGACATTTATAACTTTTTCTGAAGTGTATTATTCTGTAGGTTTCCTTGCTTTCAAACATCACTCCAAATCATCCCAAATGTATTGGACAGAGATCCTTCACTCCAGAGAACAGTTCTGCTGCTCCACTGCTTGGGCATGCTGACTTCAGCCTCATGTGCAGCTGCTCCAAAGCCTCAAATACTATTGCTTTCTACATAGACTTTAGTATACGCTTAAACACTAGGGGGAGCTTTTCAGTTATTCAATGTCTTTAAGTTGAATCTGAGGCCCGCTCTCTCAGGCCGAGGCAGATACAAGCAGAGCTGCTTTGCACATGGAGGAGGAAGGAAGGGAGGGAGTGAAGAAAGGAGGGAAAGGGAGGGAGAGAGAGAGAGAGAGAGAGAGAGAGAGAGAGAGAGAGAGAGAGAGAGAGAGAGAGAGAGCAAGAGAGAGAGAGAAAGAGAGAGAGAGAGAAGAGAGAGAGAGAGAGAAAGAGAGAGAGACAGAGAGAGAGAGAGAGAGAGAGAGAGAGAGAGAAAGAAAGAGTCATGTGAGCTGGAGGCTTTCCTCTCGGCTGAGTCTGGTGGAAGCCTGCTGAGGAATTCCCTCCGAATGAACCGTGGCCTCAACGCTCCCAGAAAAAAACAACGTTCCTCATAAACAATGGAGCCCGGGCTTCCTTTCATCTCCTCACTCTCACACACTCACACACACCCACACACCCACACACCCACACACACACACACACATACACACATATACACACACACTCTCTCTCTCTCTCTCCAAAGGAAAGGGTGTGTCCTGAGGAACTCTCCAGAGACATGAAGGTGTTTGTTTTATCCTCAAATTGCAAAGGTCAAAGGTAAAATATCTCACACCACCCTCAGCTTTGAGGAACCCAACACAATGCAGTAGGAAGAGCTCAATCTGTGCAGCAGAAATGACCAGGACTGTAGTCAGAAATACATGCAGTTACAATACAGTTTGTTTCTCTTTTCTTTAGACGAGGTGATGGAACATTGCTGTGAGAATTTGATGATAATTATCTGCATCAGTGTAAGGTCCAGGACTAATTTTGAAGCCCTGGATTGATCCCGGATCATTAGTTCTCACACCAGCTCATCCCGAACGTACTGGATGGTGCCAAATCACTACAAAGAACATAGATCCACTGCTCTAATGCTCAATAAATCACTGAGAACGTCGATCTTAAACTTGTGGCCAGCTGCTTCAGTGCTTCCCATTTCTTGTGATTGTTTTCGATGCAGATTATACAAGCCGTCTCAAATTGGTGCATCTTAAAGGAGTTAATTCACTAACCATCAAGTGGTGTCCAAAACCTTATGGATGCATAACCGTGACTTTGACTTTCTAGATTCATAGTGAAGCCTAATAACACACAGCAGGACTTTTTTAAAGCACTGAGAGGAGGAGTTTTCTCATACCGACAATGCCATAAATATTAAAACCTCCCCAGAGTGTGAGTGTGTGAGCTACTGGATCTGAGTGTCTGAGGGAGGGTCTGGGAACCAGAAAAAGAGTTAAAAGGGTGGTTGAATTATGGCGAGCGACTCCATGCCGGAAAAAAAAACGAGACGCCGTTGACATTCAGGCCTCGTTTGCAGTGATACGTCTTCATGAGAAATCTGCTGAGCCAACGGCTTTTATAAGAGTCCAGATACTTTCAGAATCCCATCTTTTCAAATGTCCTCATCTGTCCAAACACATTCTCAGGAGCGCAGGGAGAAATACCTGCCCACCGTTCCCCGAGCACTAACATTTCTTTCGGATAATTCCTCATGAGATAATGGCCTCCAGTATCTTCTTTCAGAAATTAATTCCGTCTGAATGGTCTGCAGGTGGAGAAGCTTGGAGGGAGGTTCAGCTTGTGACATTGATCGGAACAAAGAGGAGAGAGGTCCTGGGGGTGGAGGGGGAAGTGGCTTTTCACAAAATTCATTCACATTTTCCAAATCTATATAAGTCTACACCATCCAGCCAAAACTTTATGGCCACCTCCTTCTTTCTGCACTCACTGTCCATTCTCTCAACTCCGCTGACCACACAGGAGCACGCTGTAGTTCTACTTTAGCCCATCTGTTGCTCTGCACACCCTTGTTTGACCCCATTCACTCATTGATGTGTTAGTGTGTGTTGTGCTGGTGCGAGTGGATCAGACACAGCAGTGCTGCTGGAGTTTTTAAACTCCTCAGTGTCTAGACTGAGAACAGTCCACTGATCCACTCACACCAGCCCAACACACACTAACACATCACCACCACGTCAGTGTCACTGCGGTGCAACACCCAAATCCTGCCTGATCTTTGGGGGTCAGAGCATTGAAGAACAGGTTGGTTACAAAGTACTCCTCTATACTGAACTATTCATAGGGTTTTGGATCTGAACTCTAATTTAAATGTCAGTGTTCATGCAGGTCTCTGTGATTTAGCTGTGGACTTAGCTCCCTTTCCCCCCTTTAAATTTTGCCACGTGTGTCCACCGCGCATCCCAACGAGAGCTCAGCTCCAGCTCAGTCTGGCGTTCAGCTCGCTTTCAGACTGTCGTCCAAGTATCTCCACAAAAACAACCCACTGTTACTCCAGCTTCTCAGCATGCACTCATCTGCATCAGACATTCGGCCTGAGATTAATGTCACACAAAGGCATTCAACTATGGCTTAAGGAAGAAAATAAGACAGGTGTTCAGATACAGATGGAAAGAATAAACATTGCATATTGTCTAGTGTATATATTTAAACTCTCTTTCTCTCTCTCTCTCTCTCTCTCTCTCTCTCTCTCTCTCTCTCAGTCAAAGATAGTACAGCTCATTACAGTTGGTGAGTCACTATTGACCTGGAATGGCTTGGATGCCAGAGGTCTCTGTGGACTGTGTCTAATCGAAAGCCGTGTTGTCATCAGTTACCATGGGATGGGTCTTATTTTGCTGCCAGATTTCATATGGAGGGTCTAATGAAATGGCTTTAAGTGATGATCCGTGAACAGATCCAGGTTTATAAGTCTGTATAGTGACATAACAACATCAGGAACCCCAGCACCGATTTCTGCCAAACTGGCATTTTTCCAAGCTCGAATTCATCCACTTTGGCCAGGTTTGGAGGTCAGAGATCAGCCGCTATAGCCAATGTTTCAGCTGCTTCTGACTAGACAATACAGAAGGGAATTTCACAAGTGAATATCAAAAGGCCAACACAAATTGTGGCTTACAAACAACAGGCATGACTCCAGAGACAGAGACTTTCAACGTCAGAGGTCTACTGATCTCAAGGAAGCAGAGATGGAACTCATCTGGGAGTGCAAGCACAGTGTGTACAATCTCTTTGGAGAACCATGACACAAATTGGGACACTCTGGAGCAGCTGCACATGAGCTAGAGGGGAATAAACCTCCCCAGCATTAAACTGTAGAGTGATGGATCTGCTTTCTGTGGATGGATGGAGCTGAATTAAAAACCTTTGGGAAAAATTGGAAGGGTTGTGATCTTGAGGCTCAATGCCATCAAATCCTCACAGCCATTCCAATGGGCAGGGAACTGGGCGTGCAACCAGAAGGTTGTCGGTTTTGATCCTCAGAGCTGGCAGGTCATGACTGAAGTGCCCTTGAGCAAGGCACCTACCCCACAACTGCTCCCCCGGCGCCGTGGCTAGGAGCCGCTCACTCCGGTCACGAGTGTTTGTGTAAATGTGTGTTTCACTGCACGGATTGGGTTAAATGTGGAGAACAAATTCTCTGTGTGCAGCACTGTGGCCAATAAAGTGATTCTAATTCTAATTCTAATTCTAACAAAACAAGCAGATTTTGTTCATGTATAGAACGTATGGATGTCGGAAACAGTGTTTAATACATTGAATTCAACTGCGATTTTCCATTTCAGAGCCCCATTCAAAGAACAACTCCAGAGTAAACTTACAAAAAAGGCTTTGCGCGCTCATAACTTCACGGTAGCCATAACAACATCCTAATAAACTCCTAGATTACGTTTATATCCCCATTCAATCTGAAAACAAACACAGGCTCAGGATTACGTTGTGTGAAAGCGCTGCGCTATCACAGAAATGTTGTGACTGTGGGCTGGAAGTGAATAAGTGGATGTGAGGTAATCCAGGGCCAGTTTTCCTGAGGGATAAAGCGGATAAGCAGCAGCTGGAGTGGACTGATAGTGTGTGGAGACCCTTTGCCTCCAGGAAAAGGAGGGAGAGCAAGGAACTCCCACGCAAATTAGCCTAGCGTTGCTGCTAGCCTCATTAAATGACCAAAAGTGGCAGTGATCTGGTGAACGCTAATTGTGTTAATCAGCAGCTGACAAGAAAAACAGACCTCGAAAGGCCCCCATACATCCTGGAGCCTAATCACACTCATCCTGGCCTGGCTTCCTAGGGACTTACTAAGGTGCGGTGTTAGCAGATGGACAGCGGAGAGAGAGTAGGCAGTTAGCTCGGTTAGCACATCTTCATCATAGGGCAAGATGTTATTATCAATCTCAGAACTTGTCACTGGTGCTTATTTAATCGTGTACATTGTTTCATTACTTCATGATTATGTTTAGCAGTAAGCCAAAAGAGTCAGTGTCTTCCACGTCTTCCAGAGCAGGAGTTTGTGTTCTGTTCAAATGAGCAGAAAGGAGGTGGCACTCTCATCATCATGTGCTGCTTTTATTTGATCGTAATATGTAGCCAGTTAATAATACACAATAAAAGCCTGGTTTGAATTGATTGCTTTAAACTGATACTGCTGTAGTGGTTTACATATTGACAACTTTCAGTTGAGGAGTGGGGGTCGAAGCACAAAAAATAAACAAACAAACAAACAAACAAAACGCAACTGGGGTTTGAATATCTCTGTCTTAAAGTTTAAACTTATTTCAAGGAAAATGTAATAGCTTCTAATTCTACACATCATCCTAATTATCTTGTAAGGATGAGGAAAATATATAAAAATTCCATTTAAAACAATCGAAGTATTCATAATTATAAAACTCAGGGACTCAATACAAGTGTGCTTTAGCTCAAGTAATGTTGCTCTGCAGAATTAAGGCTTACAGAGTGGAATGTAAAGTTTGTACATAAACTGGACCTATCTTAAGAAAACAGCGTCAAATGAACAATTATGCGAATTAGGCGATGATGTCATTTAGCGACTTCTAGTGACTTTAACGACAGCCAATAGCTACATTCCTTACTGAGGAGTTGGCAACATTGGTCTGTATCTTTATATGTGTCTGTGTCTTTATCTATATCTGTGTCTGTATCTGTATCTGCGAGATCATTTGGTTTGGTTTGAGGACACTGAGGGATTCTGAAACTCAAAAACCAGAGACTCCCCTGGTGAGGGAAACTCCAACCTGGAGGAACAGGGCGGCTGCTGCCTTGCTTTTCTGTTGAGACTCTATCAGTTCGCCAGATGTAGTATGTGAATCAGGTTTTCTCAGCCAATCAGAACATCAGTCAGTTCAGATTGCATCCCATCCCTGAAGTTAAAAGTGGTCTCTCGTGATTGTGTGTTCGGGTTCCACAGGGTGTGAGGCATTCCCTTGCTTAAGGGCAAGTCCACCCTGGTCCTCCTTTCGAAGTTGGCCTGATCATTTCCAGATTTAAACAGTAGTGCACTATAGCAAATACTGTAAGTCACAATCTTTAAAGGACTCCTCAAGTCCCATTTATGGTTAACATCATAAAGACTCAACTCAGAGTCCAAAACTAGTACTAATTCATCTTAACGGTGACCACATGGGGCTTTAATTGATGCATTTACTGCAGATGCCTGGCTGAAAGTATGTGTTGACAATGGGGTAGCCCCATTTTTGGCCCTAAAAGCCCCTCAGCTTCTACCCTGCAGTTCTGGATTGTGGTCCAGAGGTTTGCACTGAGCTGCCAAATTGGTTTATTTTATAGCAGCAAAGCAAGGCCCCTTGCATTCAGAAGCTGGAGGAGATATGGAGCCAGGCTAGCAGCCCAAGCTAGTAAGAGTTTCCATGAGGAAAGACCTCTGGAACCTGTGAGTAACCCTGAGGAAAGCCCTGGCAACTGAGGACCTTAGAGCCAGCTGGCGGTGAGAAATACATCAGATTACAGACCTTCCATTAAATAAAGCTGGACAAACACAAAACTAGAGGATGGAATTAACACTTGATAAGGATTGACATTAAATATAGTCTGAACGAGTAGCTAAATCCAAAGCAAACATTACCCCAAGTTCACCACAGGGGCTAGAGCGCTAAAGCACAGGGCTGAGTGATGGAGCACCATCCAATACCCTAGAGTGGGACCCTAGAGTAAAGCTGAGGGCTGGAGCTGTCACTGCAGCAGGAAGAGGACAAACCCCCAGTAAATGCGCTTCATATCAGGAGTTCATAAACTTATGGACACACAGGGTATACTGGGTGTGGCTGGAAGGTCCATATAAAGGGTCTAAGAAACCCTAATCCCTGCCAAAGAAACCTAATAAGCATTAGCTGCAGGGGTCTAAATCATCGTATAAAACAGAGCCCTCAGTAAAACGTCCCACCCTTTGCCAGGAGAGAAACGGCAGGTAATAATTTGAGAAGCCAACACATAAAAACCCTGCCTCTCCTTTCTGCCCACGCTACGACTTCACCACAATCCCTCACCCTGTCATCCGTGCACACTTCGAACAGCACGAGACACGTTTCAACCACTCTCAGCTCTAAGCTGAGTGTTGAAGTCAAACCTTGGGCCAAGAATGTGTCCTCGCTGGACATCCATGGGATGTAGATCACTCGTGGAAATGTGTGTTTATATATACATAGTATTTACAGGTATTCCACAAATAAATAATGCACTCCACTATTACAAAGTGCACTTTAAGTCGTTAAATGTTAAATATATTTTTATAGTTTATTTGGAAGTCATTATGATGCTGTAAGAGATTGTTTAATATTTCTACATAACAGGACAAAGGAAAATAAACCAAAGCCAAGTGTTTAGTTTCATGTTGAAGAAAGTGAGAAAGTCTCCGAAGCAACAGTGAAACACCACCTCTGTGCTGATGCTATTCTGAAGAGTTGCCAAACTAAAGCTCTATAATAAACAGTAACAAACAAATTAAAGCCTGAGGAATGTGCCAAGGGTTATTAAGGTTTTGGATGGAAGATGCTAGAAGCTATAAGAGGCCAAATATTAACTCTCTGAGCACTAATGGGGGAAATATATGGGCCAAGGATGAAACATTTATCTCTCAAAATAGCAACTTTCCAAGAGAAAAAAAAACCTTCCTAAATGTCAATGGAAGTCAATGTAAAAAGATATAATTTCAAGTATTTTGGAGCGTTTCTATTGGTTCATCGTGTAGTTTGTAAGTGTGAAGGACTGGTGCTGTGTTCCAGTGATGGAGATACATGATTTTGACTGGAATTCAATGATATGTACAGCCAGTGTGACAGTATTTTTAAAAATGTGCTTTCTACACAACATCTGCATTGAAACAGGTGATGTCTTATGAAGTGAAAATGATCTGCCCAGGAAATGACACTTTGTTTTTATAAAATCACTCAAAACAAACTAATAAAGGCCTAGAAAAAGGTTGAATAATCTATAAAACTCTTAAAATGATCTGTAAATAATCAATATTACACTTTATTATAATACTGAGCACAATTAAGATGGTTTCACAGGCTAAGCGGTCTGATCAATGCTGTTTAACAGTGTTCTCATGCTGGCACTGATAGCATTTTGTGACTCACCATCATCCAGATATATTTGATCCAGTTCCTGAGGCTCTTGTTTGATGCTGACGGCCAGAATCGGAGGAGTTCCGTCATCCTGAAGAAGTGGAGACGACCCGTTCCTCACTGGAGCTTTGGGCACTGTTGGGGTCTCTGGGTTCCCGGACACTGGGGAGGTGGCCAGACTCGGGCTGGGAGTGAAGACGAGCTCCGAGGCTGAGCTGGGGGTAGAGGGATGAGAGCCTGGAGACGAGGAGGTGCTTCCAGATGGGTAGAGAACCGGCTGCTGGAAGCGTCCAGGCGTAGGTTGGATTGCGGAGACGTGAGGGACGCCTCCAGGGAGGCCTTGAGAGCCCAAATGGGTCGGGGAGAGGTCCTGGAGCTTGGGGCTGGTACTGGGTGAGCAAGAAGGCTTGGCCATGTGTCTTTGGGGCCCACCAACAAAGGCCCTGTGGTCCAAAGGCATGGCAATGGGCAGGGTTTGCTGGGCATAGTACGGCTTGGAGGGCAAGGGGAGGCTGGAGGGCACGTGAGGGAGGTCATAGTCATCATGGGGCTCTGTCTTTATGGTGGGAACTGGGAGAGACCACAAGAAAAAGGCAGAAAAAAAGAAACATGAATATAAAGACACACAGTAGGCTCGTGTGGGCTGGTGCAAAGGAGTGGGCTTGTGGCTAGGAAACCCAGAGCCAAACAAACACTCTTTGTCAATGAGGCCGTGTGTCTGAAGAAAACGTGCTCCCGCCCAAGTGAAAAAATATTTAAAGAAAAAAGGGGGGCGAGAAAGAGGGATGAATCATCACCGCAAGAGACTTCCAGCTGCTTCTACAACACAAGAGGCTATTTTCCTTGGAGCAGCCCCCAGCGCTGATATGCCATTAGCATTCTGCTGCTTCAACTGAGTTATGCAGTTTTTTTTTTATTTAATAAAGTATTTGAAACACATACTTATACTTATGATATTTATACTCACACAAGTTTGAAGATTCTGATTTGAGGAAACCAAAGTCTATGACATCTATTTATAGCTGTTGAAATTGTATGTAGAATATAAATATGTTCAATACTTAAATATATGCAGAAATATGTGTAGACAACAAATGCTACACAAACCTAAGCTACAGTAACACAGAAAAATAAATGGTACACCTTTAGAATAAAACACCACTTATAAAGGTTTATAAATGGTTTACAATCTGTTTTTAACGGTTATTAATGTTGTTGTAAATGCATTAAAGGTCATTAATAATTATTTATTATCATAAACACTTAGAAAGTGCAACAGTGACCTGCTGTTTGCCAAATAGTGAACCCACTATTTGAAGAATCTATCTACACAGTTACAGCTGAGACCTCTGGGTACTTACTTTACTTTGTCTCTTCCATCGACACTAACCCTGTCAGCTCCAGCACATATTCGTTAATAGATTTAAATATTTACTCAACAAGTTCAGTCAATTAATCACAGCTAGAATGTGTTTTTAGAATCTGAGGATAATGAGGTGTGCCTTAACATATGAAATGACTAAATTCACATTTTAAAACCTCAACTTTTCTGTGAGTTCTGACACTTTGACTATTTGATGAACAAGAGGTCACTGTTTCCCTTTCTGTCTGTGTTACATTTTTTATTATTATTAATTATTATTGATTACTTTTACAGTGTTTACAACCTAATTATTAACCATGTAATAAACAGATTTTTAAACCATTCATAAGCCTTTATAAGTGTTGTCTTACTTTAAAGTGGTAGTAAATGTGGATGTGGTGTCTAACAAATAATGATAAATGACAAAGTGCAATGAAATCTGTGCAAGAAGGTGGAAAAAAAACACGTCTAGATATGCAACGTAAACCTGGCTGACATAGCCATTAAAGTATGCATAAATAGACATGAATGAAGTAGCTTGAAAAGAAGAATTAATTAGGTGCTGCACTCGTTATGAGCTCCATCAGTAAAAAGAGCTGCAGAAGACTGGCGTATTTGTTCTGTTCTTGGGGATAATATTGTATCCAAAAGTACGTGTGAGTTTGGGTTTAGATGATTTACAGACAGGGATCTCAGTGTTAGAGATTGGGAACGGAGCACATTAATACTTCATATTTAAGTTTTTATTTTATCCTAATAAAATAACGTGTCATTTTAATATGGTGCAACAGTCACCATAAACTGACCAAAGAGCAGGAGAATGTTTGAATTACAATTATACGTTACACAAATACGCTTTCAAAATTATTTGTACACCTAATGTATGCTTGGACTGTGCCGTTCAAATTAGGTCAAAGGTCAAGTAAGGCCATGTGCTGTTTTCTCTTCCGACACTCTTTCACCACACACTTCCACACAGAGGATCTGAAAGTAAATCTCTATATCCTGTGACGTATAACTTTTATTCCATTGTATTCATGTAATCTTCAGATCAGACATGAGGGAGGTGACTAGGTTTGACCCCTGTCTTCAGTGGCCCTTGTGGTCGCCAGATCATCTCGTTTGCTCTGTTAGCAGTGTGATGTATCGCTGTTGGTGTGTGTTTGATGTGTAATGAGCGATGCTGAAAAAAGCAGGACATTCTTAGATGTTTATTTTATTGGGGACAGAAACTGGTGTCACTCTGAATAGCAGGACGCACGAACTGGAACATAATGAACATGTCGTCTGCATTTATCGTTATTCTGATTAATCACAACAGGGGTCAGCTCTGATCACTAAACACTCCGCTCTGAATCAGCTCGCTCAGAAACAAACACAGCGTCTCCAACAGGAGACAGGGCCTTGTGCATCCTTTCTACAGTAATAGGATACATGGAGCACACAGAGAGATATATTTCACTCAGTGCATCCTGAACATGCACACGCCGGGACTCCTCTATCCACAGATTGACCGCCAGGATGACCACTACGAGGCATGAAGAGCTGCAGAGCTTTAAGGGCTGTTTTGCACGATTCCGTTTTTCCTCTGTAGTGTTTCATCACTTTTTGTTCGCCGGTTTTGGAAATTTTCGCCCCTCATCATTTTGCACATGTAAGTGGATTATGTTATCAGGTTTAGCTATCACATGCTGCGAGGTCGGACCTCATCATGTGATTAAGTTGCTTCACATCTAACGGCACACTGATGTCACCACTCACACTTCTACAGAGCACAGTAATGCAACATAAGCCCTTTCACAAAGATTGAGCCATCACTCAAAGCCACAGACTCCGCCCACCACTTCAGATGGCTTTTAGCTTTGCTGTGGATCCTGTCGACAGCACGCAGAAGAAGAGGAACGCACCGGCCGCAGGTTTAAAATAGAACCAGACGCCTATTTTAGCTCCAGTAAAAGGAAATGAGGCATTCATCACACGACGAGCTGATGCACTGTCTGAGGGACGAGCAGATGTCTCTGTACAGTTGGACACATATGGACAGCGTCTTAGTGCCTTATTGTAGAGGTCAGAGACTTACTTCTTAAAGTAGTTTAAGGAAAGTATGTTGTGTCTGTCACTCATGATACATTATATATGGCCTAAATTATGAATACAACAGGTAGTTGGTCTCATCTTTGCTGCAACAACTTCCACTCAACTTTAAGGGCTTAAGATTAGACACTGGTGTGAGAACTGGATGGTTTACAGCCATGAGAATAAAAGCAAAAAGATATTTCAGGCTCACTGCCCAACATTTGTAGCTGCTTCAGAGTGTCCACATTCAGAAGTCAGCACTTTTATGGAGTGCACAAGCTCTGCATACACAGTTAAACGTCTTGATCTGATTACTGACTGACTCATGTAGACTCTGAGCTGTTTTCTGACCACTAAAAAGCTTCTAAACATCATCTGCATGTCAACCCCCCTCAGTGAAAATGTGTATTGAAATGACTTGGTTTCGCTGTAAGGTCGGAAGAAGTGGATCAGCTAGCCTCCATTCCTCCAGGTGATTAGTGTCCGATCTGAGAGGACAGCGTGTCTCTGTGAGGGGACACTGTCTTTACAGTGGTGAGTCTGAGAGACACTGGGCAGGGCTCTGAATCACTGCTTTGAACCACCCTCTGGTTACGTGCCCTAATCCTCCAGCAATTAGCAGCGGTTTGGACATTTTAAAGGTTGGGACTTACTTTTTTTTTTTTTTCTTAAAATTTCATCCGACAAGTGGCTGGCGTTTGAATAATAGCTTTCACATAGTCAGCTCCACCCGACTGTCGCCCTTCCAGCACTGCTATAACTCAGCAGGTATGGAAAAGAACATGTTTATAGAGATGCTTTTAGCTGTGGGAATAACACAACTGCATCCCTTTGACTAAAAAGCCTGTTATAAGAATAGACTATTCTGATTGGCTGAGCCACATTGGCTGTAAAATACAAAGCTGAATTTTGTGGTTTCTAGTTAGTAAAAACCACTGACCTTTGGTTATTCTGTTGCTTGGCAAATGTAGCCTACTGTTAATGAACTACAGTGCTTAACAGAGGATGTATTTTCCATATTATATGTTGTTGTCATTTTTCAAACCCCATAGGGACCCCAGGACTGTCGGTTACAGTGATTTCAAAACAAATGTGTCATGCTTGACATCCCTTACCTGTGGGCTAACTGCTGTTACATGTATAAACACTGTTTATACATTTGGGAAAAGGTCAAACACACAAAAGCTGTTATGCTCAAACTGACATGTAAATGCATTGATATAAGCTGTGAAAAGACAGATGTACCATTAGTGGGGAGGTAGGTGAATCTCTGGTACTGGCTCCTCTTCCGTTTGCCGTTGCATATGACGAAGTTCACCTGCACTGGACTGGATATTCTTTGGTTTCGGTACGGGGGAATCTCCACAAGCAGGGTGGTCTTTTTGAGACACAAAGAAAATAAGGAAACTTTACATCTGCAATCAAGAGATAGACTTACAAAATGTGAAATTTTCATTGCACAGCAGTGAAAAGAAATTTGGACTCCTCGTGTAACCCATTCAACCAAACACTGACTTGGGTGGAGGGGGGGTGGTTGGTATCTTGGTCAAGGGCACTTCAACTGTGGATGTTGGGGGATCTGAAAATTCTGTTCCTCCACCTCCACCACCCTCTGCCCACAGTTTTTTGGATGGCCCAGGTGACTGAAAGGGTGACCATTACGTCCCAAGCCCACTTCTCTAACCTGTTGGCCACGGATGTCTCCTTTAATCTATCGGTCTAACCTGAGTCTGGCTGAAATCAGAACATCAAACATAGCTACAACTGATGTAAACACACCTAATTTCTTCCTTTAATGGTGTGCAATGCCCTCCAGAGTGAGAGGTTTGCGTTTAAAGGGGAGGGAAACCACATTCTGATGATGCATCTTGAAGGTTGGAGGGACTACGACTGTTCTGAGGCAATGTCATTTTCAAACACATGACTGCTTTTCAATCCCAGTGATTGATGACCTTGTTTTCCCAAAGCATGCTGGGTACTGTAGTGTAAATAAACAAACAATATTCGCAGAGATACAATGCCTCAGAATACCACACATGATGGAAAATGCCAGTTTTAGGTCACAATGTCCCTTTAAAGCTCCAGTTTTAGAGAGAGTTAGAAATAATTCATAAAAGTGTAGATGTTTTCATATAAATTGGCCACCAACACACTCTCACTCTGCCTTTTGTCCCTGATGCTCAGAACCTCTCAAGAACCCACAGGTACTTCATAGCTGTGTGCTGAGGGCAGACGAGGCGGAGAAAAGCAGCAGACGGTGTTAGTTTTGAGGCTTTCTTGTCCAGGGACACCATCCAGACATTTCATTTCACCCACACTCCTCTCCTCTCTCTGTCAACAGACACTAAGTGAACTTTTGACCACTGCAGTGTCTCTGGCCATAGTTAGAGAGAGAGAAAGTACAGAGCTCTGGGAGAGACCACAGTCTGGGGCTGGTCTCCACCCCCCAACCCTGGCCCTCATCCCTTCGCTGCACTATCCTGAGATGAACCCCATGTGATTATACTGATGGAGGTGCTGAACAGTAGCCAGAGAGGAACTCATCAGTCTTCCAGGTGAGCTCCTGCGTCTGTTTATACACATCTGGACGCTGGATAAAAAAAAAAGTGAGGCGCTCAAAGGAATTTCATTTGTTAACTTTGTCCCCAGCTGCATCAACAGTGCTTTTGCTGAATCCATGGTTCTCTCTCTCTCTCTCTCTCTCTCTCTCTCTCTCTCTCTCTCTCTATCTCTCTATCTCTCTATCTCTCTCTCTCTCTCTCTCTCTCTCTCTTATATATACAACAGATATATAAGGACCCCACAGGACCCCCACAGAGCAGATGTGATGTGGTGGTGGATCATTCTCAACGCTGCAGTGGTGGTAGTGGTAGTGTGTGTTGTGCTGGTGCGAGTGGATCAGACACAGCAGTGCTGCTGGAGTTTTTAAACATTCACTGCTCTGTGGGAATAACACAACTGTGAGGGGTCCTGGGTATTGAAGAACAAGGTGAACGCAGGCTAAAATATAGGCAGAGCAACAGATGAACTACAGTCTGTAATTGTTGAACTCCAAAGTGCTCCTGTATGGTCAGAGGAGCTGATAAAACTCAGAATGAGTGAAGGGTTCAGGTACAAATTATTCTCTAAACTCCACAGCCCAATGCTCTGTACTCTGTACCATTAAATATATATATACGTGTCCAAACTGGGTGTCCCTTAAAGCGACTGAATTTAAACTGTGTCTTCAAACTGTGGACTGATTTCACTCTCAGTCTTTCTCTCTGTTTAGACAATGCACTCTGCTGCTGGCCTCCTATGGAAGTGTAACTTATACAAGTAATATCCCGAGGCGAAAGTGAATGAGGCAACCGAGTGAAATCCCAGCGAGCTGCTGAGCAAGAGCTTGGCACGAGTCACAGGGCAACTTCAGAGACACAAGCAAACGTGTGGTTTTAGGGCGAGTTAGAGAGTGGTTTGAAATATTAAATAAATATATAAACGCAGACAGAAGGGCAGGGGAGGGCAGAAATCAAAGAGAGCCTTGTAAAAAAGAAATGGTTAACACATCAATACTCCATTCAAGCAGATATTCTCCATTCTCTCTGGAAGCTGGGCGTGGACGTGGTATGAAAATTATGAACCACAAGACACTGGACAAAGACTGGCTTTTAGATGGTATTTTACATCCCAATAACTAAAACTTCACTTGTTGATATTAGAAATCCAGTGGACGGCTGAATAGTATTTAAAAGAAGGATAATAAAAATAAATAGTTTTTATGTTCTCAATATATTCATGACCATTTCTAGAACTCCTAGACCTCTATTAATTCTGTACTAATTCAGATGTATAAGACGTAACACTGTAAACAGGAATTCTTATAATATCTGCCATACCTGCTCTTTGAAAAGTTATTTAAAAGTAATTTATGTATATTATTATAATGCCTTACAGTCAACTCTAAAGGCTTTTTTTCATCAAGTTACCACTGGTCTGCTTGTGTTACCACAGATCCAGCCTCCCCCAGACTTTGAGGAACTCCTGAAATCCTAAAATTGAGAAAACCTGGTGAAGGAACTGCAACCTGAAGAAACATGGAGGCCTTGCCTTTAAGCGAGGGAATACCTCACACCCCGAGAAACCAGAATAACCTCAGAGAAAGCCATCAACTTATACAGTTGTTCCCAAACGTTTCTGCAGTGGCCACCTTCTGTAGATAAGCATACAACTCCAACACACATGCATGTCTTTTCCATTCCATTCACTTGTCTTGCTGCCCCATACCCCATAATAGCTCTACCCGCTCTCTAGGGGGTACTCCCCACACTTTGGGAACCACTGAACTGATCACAGGATGGCTACAAACTGAGTTTGCCCAACACTGAGAACCATGGCTATACCAACTCAACAAACTCAGTTTGTATCCCACCACAATGAGTCGAGTCGATAGTGGTTCCTTGACATTTGCAGGATGTGAGGCAATCCCGCTCTTAAGGGCAAGGCCTCCCTGTTTCTCCAGTATGGAATTTCCCTCACCAGGGAGTTCCTTAGAGTCCAAGTAGCTGGATCTGTGGTACGGCAAGACATGATGTGACATAATAAAGACATGCTATAATACATTAATTTTATTCTGAATTATTAATTGAAAGGAAAATCCTGAATAGAGGGTTCACTACTGTGATCTGAAGTGATACTGTTAGACAGTGTGTGGTCATTCTGAAACACATTCTTAGACTGAGACAGAGGAGAATAAAAAACAGTTCATTCAGGCAAATTCCTGCTGCTCAGGAGAAGCACAAGAGAGGCATCTCCACTGTTTACAATGGGACTGCTCCAACAAACCAGACCTCAGGGCCTGCAGACAGACATATTTCAGCAAGTGAGTGTGTGTGTGTGTGTGTGTGTGTGTGTATGGGGAGCAGGTGTACTGCCTCACACACAGTCACAGTCTAATCCCAAAGTGTAAACGTTGGTCTAAACTTTGGAGAAGAAGTCACAGAGAGAACAATGAGAATTATATAGTACATGTTTTAACACATATATGTCTCACATACCTTTAACAATATGTTATAAATGTTTCATCTATAATTCAACTATAAATTGTGACTGATTAGATACACACACACACACACATCTAGAGCCATCCTAGAACCTACTATAACAGTCAATTATTCAATTATTCACCCATGTCTCACACCGATTTGTATGTACAACAAAAATATAAAGTATTTTTAAATATGTGCCCTTTCCTTTACATTTACATGCGTCATATTAGTACCCCTCAGCTTCATCTGTTTAACAGAACTCCCAGTATATTAACTGTTCTACGTTTTTGTCCATTGGTGATACAATTATATAGAAGAATACTACAATACCCAGCATGCATTTGCATAAAGAAGCTTTTGTTAAACTGCAAAAGTTCATATGAATGACTTACAGATTTGATGGTATCTTTGTCCACCTTGGCTTCCATCTCCCACACGTGATGACCATCTGGAAATGAGATGAGATGCATATTTTTATTCTTCACATTTTAAATCATAACAACAACAGATGGTAGTTTATTGGCACTGAGAAAGAAGTGTTTGTGTCATATATAACATCAGTGCACTCTTCCCTCGCTCTCTCAGATTTGTACTGAAGCTGTACACATTGCTGTTGCTTTGATATTTTTGCTGCTCGTTGATTTCCCTTTAGTCCTCCACAAGCGACGCTGCTGAATGTATCAAAGGCATTTAACAGCTGTATAATAGCAAAAAAACAGAGGGCTACAATCAGATGTTATCATACGAACAGCTTGTAAATGAGAGAAAGTTAGTTTTCAGTGTAAATTAATTTTGGAACATTTCTTCTTCTAGTTCTCAAATTATGTAACTAACGCTTAAAAACAGAGGTACAAGGATTTGTTTGGACAGAGACATAATTAAAAAACAGCAGACAGTAGAATGTCATGACATTAATTTACTTTGCACTGATACACACCTTGGATGACTCTAACACACACATGAAGATGACACTGTTGGACTATGGTTGCGCTTTCCTGAGCCAGATCTTGACCTTTGTAAAAGCCAGTAAAAGTGTAAGTATGGGGCTTTCGGAATCTCTCTCTCTCTCTCACTCTCTCTCTCTCTCTCTCTCTCTCTCTCTCTCTCAAAACCATCAGCAAATCCTTACAATGCCCCTAGGCTCACATGTAGACCCAAAACCCAGCCCAAAACTGACCACTGTGTTAGTGGCCACAGACCTCGAGACTTCCTTGGTTTGCATCACAGTCTGAGTGTGTCTGACCCAGCTGAAATGAGAGTGAGGCTGATGCAACATAAACTGAGCAGAGCCAAGTGTGTGTGTGTGTGTGTGTGTGTGCGAGAGAGTGAGTGATGTACCCCTGCTACAGTGGGACAAGACCCTTACATCATCCCCTATTATCCCAACTCACATGAAAAACTTTTTCTGTAGGTGTTTTTGGGATCTACACCAATTTTCAGGGTTTCAAAACGTGCTTTTGTAGCGGGGTTTGTACCCATTTGTCTTCCCAATTTAATTCTGGTTCTACATTCTAGTGAGTTCTCCCTGAATCACAGAACATTTAAAATGAGAAGACATAGCACTAGTACAAGCTTTAATCTCTATTACATGACTATTACACAGTCACTGGATCTCAGTGCAATAGGTGGAGAAAAAACTAATTCTGTTACATCACACAACCAATGCCAGTGATCCTTAGTAAAAGAGTCCAGTAGCTAAACTAGTTCAAAGCTGAAATCCTATAAGCAGTTCACTACAAAACTACAGCGACTGGTTTTCTCAGTTCCCAAACGCTTACAGTGTTGTTAAAAGAAGTTGTGATGAACACAGTGGTGAACACAAACTTCTCCTATCTTTTCTTGCATTGTGTTTCTCACATTAAATTTAAAATGGGCAAATATTTAAAAACAGAAGATAAGTTTTCTGAATTTCATCAATAAAAATATTGTTTTTTTTAATATATAATATTAAAATTGGTGTTTAATTGATTTGCATATTACTGCATTTTGAGTTTATTTACATTTTGCCCAATGTCCTGACTTTTTTTAAAATGGGGATGTATATATTACTCTTAATCATGGATGTTTGTGACATCCCTGAGGATTAAATTTAATTTCTTGATTAAGGGGCCAAACACATATTACATAATTACACCACTCATAGCCATTTGATATTACAACACCCAGAACCATGTTAAAGTTTAAGAAATGCCACATAATAAAGGTACTTTATCAGTTCACTGCAGATTCAATGCACTTCAAGGGCTTGGATTATAACTCACTCAGTCACATTTAGCAGGCTTAATGCCCTCCACAAGGGGGGGGGGGGTATTAATATGCAAGCGTTACATCAATTACACTGTGCATCCCTACAGTTCTATAACCACACACCGAAGCAAAAATCTATTCAGGAATCCTTATTTTAAAGAGCACATGCAAGACGTGTTTGGACCAGAGGCCGTGTGTCACGCTCATTAAAGCAGTTTATGAAACTTCTCTCTGCTGGGAGTTCCCACAACACAGGCTTTCCCAGACAAATGCTGAGGGGAAAAAAGCACATTAGAACCTCATTTGCTATTTTTAACCCAAAGATCACAGCTGAGAGGGTTTGACTCAGGGAAATAAAGGCAGGAGAAAACCGCTGCACAGTAAAGCTCATCAAGAATCACTGTGTCAGAGAATGAGAGGAAAACACGGAAAGAAACACAAAGACGAACAAAGGAAGAATGCCTTTGTCTTCACTTATTCATTTATAATGGAACCCTATAGTAATATTTTAATATAATAATGCATCACAACCTTTGATTTTTCTCTGATGATGCCCAGGGGTTTAACCAGAAAGAGATGGAAGCTTGGGATAGCAGTGTTTCTCCGATTTCATTTTCACGCTCAGACAGATGTGCACTGAATGGGTTCCGAAAATAAAACTGAACACTTTAAATAATAAAATATCCTAAATAACTATTAACTTGACTTTCCACACTGTCACTCATACACACTCACACCTGTGGACAGTTTCACACACTCACACACTCACAGTACTGTGCAAAAAATTGTAGGCACCTAGGAAAGTGAGATTTAAAATGGTATTTATCTGAGCAGTAAGAGTTTATTTCCTCCAAACAAACAAAAACCCTAACACTGGAAAATAAACCCAGCCCCATTATTCCAATGATATTGTGATATTGTCTGTGAGTCAATGTGTTGTTTAATCCTTTCCACACCTCTCCTGGCGACAGTCCAGTGTTATTTGAGGTGGTCGTCCAGTGCCTAGTGTCAGCGGTTAATAAACACTTCATTGTGTTAAATCCAGTGTGCTGTAGGTTTAACAGCTCCATACGATCAAGAGAACATCTGGAAACACACTTTGTTCTTCACTCTCTCACACCACAGTGAGTGTTTTTTTTGGGGGAAAAAAAAGTCCTTTTTCTTTTACTGTATTGATATTTTTTTATTTATAGTAATTCTGTATTATTTAATATAAGCACCAGGTTTATCATAAAGATTAATTGTTTTAAATAATAATTATTATAAACTAAAACTAAACAAACAAATAGGTGTCTAAACCTTTTGTAGAGTACTGTTTTTTTTTCAGTTTCAGACGCCTGGTTCCTATCGCCATTGTGAACAACACTGACTCAGTAAGCTGCTCACTCTCAGAGACATCTTAATTACTTTAAACTCCCTTTAAATGGTTAAAGACAAGTCCTAAAGCCTTCAGGTCAAGGTAGGACTGTGCGAATGATTCGAAATGACGTTGTTTCTGGGGGGTTTCCATGGCAG